>NW_006786594.1:584046-624273 GCF_000442215.2 Lipotes vexillifer
CCCCCCGCCCTTACCCTTGTTTCCAGTTTTCCATCCACTGATTTTGTCCACCCTGCTCCATGACTATAAATTCACACTTGCCCATGCGGTATTTGGAGTTGAGCCCAATTTCTTTACCCCACTGCAAAATTTCATCATAGTGGTCCCTATACCCTTACAGATAACTTGCACCACCTTGAGTAAAGTCTTTCTTACCAGGTTTTAACACGTGTCATTGAATTTTTTTTTTCTTCTTTTAACACAGAATTTTTCCTAGACGTTTGGTATCACAGGAGTGAGATTTGCTATAGTGGATCTGGCTAATGGAAATGTGGTTTGGGAAGAGAGAGGATAAAAAGGCAGGGGATCCAGAACCTTTGATTCCTGGGTAACCACATGGTCACCCATGGTATGGAGCAGCAGCTGTGCTGCTCTCAAGTTACTAAAGGTAAAAGTTACCAATGGAATTTAGAGATGGATCCAATTCCTAGCATGTTGGTTCACTGGATGCGTAAGGAAAGGGAAACTAGTAAGAAAAAGATGAACTGTTTAATCCCTTGGTTATTGTGGTAACCAAATTATAATAGCTAAAATTGAAATAGTGTAATAATATAATAAGTAATATGTAAAAGTGAAATTGAAAGAGAGTGCTGGGTCAGACCTTGATGCTGGACCAAGCTCAGATTTCACTAAGTCTGAGCTTTGGTCACTAGCCTCAGAGCTGCCCACCAAGGGAAAAATTAAGCAACGACAACAGAAAGTACCTCTAAGACCTCTGGCCACCAAGAATGCAGTCAGTGTGGGGGGAGGGCAAAACCAAGAAACTACTGAAATCGGAGTACAGTGTGAAGGAGTTGTTTCATTTTGTGGATCAGTAACATCAGCTTCCTGAAGAACCTTTATTAAAATGGACTGTGAGGGACTTCCCTAGCAGTCCAGTGGTTAAGCCCTCGCCTTCCAATGCAGAGGATGTGGGTTTGATCCCTGGTCAGGGAGCTAAGATCCCACATGCCTCGCAGCCACAAAAAAAAAAACCCCAAAAACATAAACCAGAAGCAATATCGTAACAAATTCAATAAAGACTTTAAAAAAAAATAAAAAATAAAAATGGATTGTGAGAGTCATTAATTTAGGAGCAGTATCTGGTTTTAGATGCTGCAGTGGGGAAAAGTGTGTTTGGGTTGATGGAGGATCTGCAGGTCACTATGGAACAATCACTGATGGCCATATGTGATCCAGACACAGAGTAGTTTATTCCTGAGGGAACAGCCAGCCTAATGGATTGGGCAGAAGCCACTGTAAGGTCTGTTTATCCCTGAGAAAGAGGACTGTCCGCCGCCTCCAATAAATGCCAAGTGGAAGCAGATGATATGTTTTGTGTATAAGCCATGTGGGATTATCTTTATGATAATTGGGATATTCACTTGCTGAATGTGCCTGTTACCCAGTCCATGGTAAATGCTGTGATTAAGGGGAAACTCTTACATGGGCACCCCATATAACCTTACTGCTGCAAAACCAGGGAACAGTTGGGGAAGCCTTATGTATTGGCTGCCTCAGCTTCCCCTCTGGATCTTATAAAGATGCTAATAAAAACATTAGGTTAGTTAACAAGAGAATGAGGAAAGGCAAAGGAGAGAGTCAGGGAACTGATCTTAGCAAGGTGGACATTTTTAAACAATTATTAAGAAATAAGGTGAATAAAGCAAATATTGTTAGGAGCAAAACAGGAAATAGGGAAGAATCATGGAATTCAACCCAGCAGAATGGGAGACTTTAGATGTTTTTAAGAAATGGGATGAATAAAACAGACATTAGTGGGGTTAAATCAAAGCTTTTAATACTGCACTACCCAAGGTTGGGCAGGCTGGAAAGACCTTCTGATCCCCCAACATTAAAGGTCTCCAAAGAAGTCTGCTCTGTTTAGTTTGAAGAAATCTAAAAATCCAAAGACTGAGATTGCAGTGAGAAACTTGACCAGCAAACGCTTGGGTCATTGGTTAGGCAGATTAAATGAGATAAAAATTGACAAAAAGGGACACTTTCCTGGCCGTCCAGTGGTTGGGACGCTGTGTTTCCACTGCAGGAGGTGCGGGTTTGATCCCTGGTCGGGGAACTAGGATCCCACATGCCTTGCGGCACAGCCAAAACATAAAAAAATTGACAAAAGGGCCAGGGTCCCTTGGCTCAGCCCACGAAGGGGGGACCCCAGAACCTTTTGCAGTAGAGTGGATAAAATGGTCAGAAGGTAGAGAAGTTCCCAGGATTTCCTGATAGGCTTTAAGTTGTATCTTCTTTACCTGAGTGTTTTATAGGAATGGGTGTTATGTCTGGATGGGGACTGCTTCCCCTACCTAGTATTCTACAACCAAAATTTGTTCATATGAGCCCTAATGGAGGCTATAGTTAAGAATGTAAGGTGAAAGTTTATAGGAGAATGGTATATTTGATCAGACTTTTACCTGATTGTATAATGAAAATGGACATTGTATCTCGTTGGGGAATGTTTTCTCTACCTAGTGTTGTAAAACAGAAGGCATGTAAATCTACACTTGAAGCAATATTACTAATTGGACCCGCTAAATGGGAACCAGTAAGGTGGCCCAAGCCCACCTAGCATAGAATAGAAGCTGGAGTGTTGGTATGGGAAAATTCTCTGTGTCATCCCAGCAACAGCTTCTAGGACTTTGGACTGGAGAATTTCCAGTTGAAGGGTAGTTATTGGCTTCCTTTGGACATTAATTGAAACTGCCAGTATGACTAAAAGTCATAAAGTAATCTTCAAAAGAATCTTGATGTCTTGCATAATGTCTGATAAACACTCCAGTGGGGAGGACAGTGTCCAGAAGAGTTTCATAATAAAATGGCAGTGGTTTACACAGGATCATACTGTCTGGGGAATGTGAGGAGGAGATACTAAAGAATAGGGAGCCTCTTTTCCCTTAGGATTGACTCTGGAACTGTGTGAGGAGCTGCTGGATTATGTTGTCACTTGGAAGTGTCCTACAAACAGCTCATAACTGACCAAAAAAGAGCTGCTTGGTTTGTGAATGACAGTTACAAGGTGAAGGGACAGCATCCTAATTTGAAGGCCACCACCGATAGAAGAAGGTAAAGACATTAGCTCACTGGGTTGAATTGCATGCTGTTTTCCTAGAGTAATACAAGAATTGAACAGTGGTAAAAACCCCTATGTTTGAGTTTTTACTGGCTCATGGACAACGGCCTATGGCCAGACCATATGGTCAGGCAGAAGAGCAGTGGAAACCTGGTCTGTTAAAGGGATGCCCTTATGGGGCATAGCCCTATGGGAATTACTGTGGGAATTTGAAGGGTGCATTAAAGTAGGGCTTTGTCAATGTCCACCAGGAGAAGCCCCTTCTAAGTTCAGAAGGTGATTAGAATCACCAGGCAAATACCCCTGTGTGCTCACTTGAGATGGCCATGTGGGTCCATGAAATGAGTGGATATGAGGGCATTGCAGCAATGCAGAAATGGGCTAAATCCAGACGTATTTCTCTTGTACTGTCTGAGGCACAAAATGATAGTAAGTATTGACAGAATAATGTTCTGTCTGCAAGCAAAGGAGACAGAGATGGCAGATGGCTAAGTGTCAGATTCCTCTGGGGGAAAGGCCTTGAGTATAGCTAGTAAGTGAGACTGATGTTGGTAGACCTGGGGGGCTACAAATGAGTCCTGATAGGAATAGACACTGACTCTGGACCAGGCTTTACTTACCTGGTGGTAGATGGAAATGTGCAAGAGTGCTTTGAAACAACCGGAACAGAAGATAATTGTACCAATTTGGATGGCCGACCATCATCTCTTCAGACCAAGGAATACACTTTATAGCCCATAATGTCCAAGAGTGGGCAGAGAGAGAGCCTCCTAAGGGTACTAGTTTGATGGAGAACTAGAATGGGCAGTTAAAACATTGGTTATCTAAAATGGGAGAGAAAAAGGCATGAAGGGCTGGCTTATATACCATGAAAGTGTACTCACACTCAACATGGGGTGGGGCTAAAGGAGTGGCCCTACTGTATAGAGTCCTCTTTCTGGTGGGTCTGGGGAAGAGGGTGTGGAATGACTATGCAATTCTTACTAAGGGAGAAGTATTCTGGGGTAACAAGTATACTTCTTTCTTTCTTTCCCCTATTAACTTTCTTCCCCCTGCTTGATGCAGTGGTCATAGGACCAGGCCTGCAAATATAAGTGCTGGAAACAGAGATGATTCCTAAGCAAGAAGCTAACTGTAATTTTAAATTTGGGGTCAAGATTCCTAAGTACCTGATGGGGTGGGTTGTGCCTTCACCCCATCTCGCAAAATTGAGGTTAACAGTGAATGCCACTATATTGCCTGGTGGTAAAAATAGCCCAGGTAGTTCTGTAACTGTGTAACCTTACCCTAAATGAACGGTGGACTGAAGGGGAGGAACTTGCTAAACTAGTGTTGCTGTTTGCTATCTAGACCAGCACAGTGGCTGAACCTGATGTTCCTTCCAAAGTTGAAAGAGTTTGGGTATACAGGGAGAGGAGGAGCAATAGTAGCTGAAGATAAAGAAACAAGTAAATGGGTTGTATAGTGAGGGAAATCCAATAATAACACCTCAGAAGGGCTCAGAGTAGTCGATTATATCTCTTAATTCAGTTACACCAGATGACTGAAAGAGTGAAACCATATGTTTGCCTAGACCACACCTGCATTTGGAACCTGACAAGATTAACTGGAAGCCTGCAAACCCGAGTGGCCTTACCTGAAAATTATTTTTCATGCCATATGATGATGGACTGGTCCAGTTATTAATGACTGAATGGGATTCTAACAACATGCCAGTATCTTTTGAGTATATATATTGGTCTCTGCCCCTGGTTCCTGGCACACAGCTCCTGAAACCCTTGTAACTTCCAAAGTGATAAGTATTTGGAGTGCCTTTTGTTCTAATATTTGGTCTTTGACCCTGATTCCTCATACACAGCTCCTACATCTCTTGGAATTTTCTGGGTGATAGGGGTGTCTTTTGACCTGATGGGGTGACTCTTGGTGGGCTCCTGGATAGCTTCAGGATTGGGGTGGGTCACCAGAAAGACCAAGCGGTGATTAGAAACTGGGAACTTTCAGCCCCACACCCCCCATCCTACAGAAGAGGAGAGGGGCTAGAGATTGAGGTAGTAATTGATCATGCCCATGTGATGAAGCCTCCATAAAAATTTTCAAAGTATGGAGTTCAGAGAGCTTGTGAGTTGGTGAACACACCTACCAGGAGGTATGCTGTGAGGGTGGTGCATCCCAACTCCATGGAGACAGAAGCTCCTGCACTAGACCCTTCTGGATCTCGCCCTGTGTATCTCTTCATCTGGCTGTTCATCTGTGTCCTTTATCATATCGTTTGTCCAGTAAATGTAAGTAAATGTTTTCCTGAGTTCTGTGAGCTGTTCTAGCAGGTGCTTGATTCTAAGGAGGGGGAACCTTCAATTTGTAGCCAACTCGGACAGAATTTGTGGGTAACATGGGGATCTATTGTTTGTGATTGGTGTAGGGGGCAGTCTTGTGGGACTGAGCCCTTAATTTGTGGGGTCTGCAGTAACTCCAGTTAGTGTCAGAGTTGAACTGCAGTATATCCAGCTGGTGTTGGAGAATTGGTTGGTGTGGGGGAAAAAGCCCCAAAATATCTGGTGTCAGGAGCATTGTGTGTGTGAGTAAAGATAGAAATGAATTTTTTCCTAGGCAGAACCTTACTTAGATACTGTTTTTTAAAAAGAGTTTATCGTTGGTTTACAATATTGTGTTAGTTTCAGGTGTACAGCAAAGTGATTCATTTATATATATACATATATCCATTCTTTTTCAGATTCTTTTCCCATGTAGGTTATTACAGACTATTGAGTAAGAGTTCCCTATGCTATACAGTAGGTCCTTGGTGATCATCTATTTTATGTATAGTAGTGTGTATTTGTTAATCCCAAACTCCTAATTTATCCCTCCCCTCCATGTTTGCCCTTTGGTAACCATACATTTGTTTTCGAAGTGTGTGAGTCTTTCTGTTTTGTAAATAAGTTCATTTGTATCTTTTTTTTTTTTTAGATTCCACATGTAAAGTGATATATGATATTTGCCTTTCTCTCCCTGACTTGCTTCACTTCGTATGGTAATCTCTAGGTCCATCCATGTTGCTGCAGATGTCATTGTTTCATTCTTTTTTATGGCTGAGTAATATTCCATTGTATATATTTACTACATCTTCTTTATCCATTCCTCTGTCAGTGGACATCTAGGTTGCTTCCATGTCTTGGCTATTGTAAATAGTGCTGCAGTGAACATTGGGGTGCATGTATCTTTTCAAACTATGGTTTTCTCTGGATATATGCCCAGTAGTGGGATTGCTGAGTCATATGGTAGTTCTAGTTTTAGTTTTATAAGGAACCTCCATACTGTTCTCCATAGTGGTTGTGCCAGTTCATAGATACTGTCCTTTTTTTTGACGGGGGGGCACACCACTCAGCTTGTGGGATCTTAGTTCCCTGACCAGGGATGGAAGCTGGGCCTGGCAGTTGAGAGCACCGAGTCCTAACCACTGGACTGTCAGGGAATTCCCTAGATACTGTCTTTACGCTTCTTCTTTTTTTTTAAAATAAATTTATTTATTATTTATTTTTGGCTGTGTTGGGTCTTAGCTGATGCGCGCGAACTTTTCTCTAGCTGCGGTGAGCGGGGGCTACTCTTCGTAGCGGTGCCTGGGCTTCTCATTGTGGTGGCTTCTCTTGTTGTGGAGCATGGGCTCTAGGCATGTGGGCTTCAGTAGTTGTGGCACATGGGCTCAGTAGTTGTGGCTCGTAGGCTCTAGAGTGCAGGCTCAGTACTTGTGGCGCACGGGCTTAGTTGCTCCGCGGCATGTGGGATCTTCCCGGACCAGGGCTCAAACCCGTGTCCCCTGCATTGGCAGGCAGATTCTCAACCACTGCGCCACCAGGGAAGCCCTGTCTTTATGCTTCTATATGTCAGAAACTCTTTCAAATTTTATTTGGTAGTTTAAAACTTGACTGGATTCTCCATGGCAGAGCTCTGTGTCACATTGTTCTGATTTTACACACACAGGCACAGACACACACACACAGAAGAATTGAAAGACCAGGTATGTTAGTCAACATCTTGTTTTTTCAAGTAAGGACATTAGAACCCCTCTCCTCCAACAATTATTTGCTGTTATGGTCATTTCATGACAGAACCAAAAAATTAGGAAGTACATGATTTAAAAAAATTTTTTTATTTATCTATTTAGTTTTTCAGCCACGCGGCATGCGGGATCTTAGTTCCCCGACCAGAGATCGAACCCGTGCCCCCTGCAGTGGAACTGCGGAGTCTTAACCACTGGACCGCCAGGAAAGTCCCAGGAATACATGATTTTAGAGTTAAGGAAAATTCTGTAGATTAACTATATTTAGCTTTATGGAAAACTTGTAACCTTGACATTATTTTTGTTTTACTGTTGACTGCTGAAAACTTCATCATGGATTTGGGAACCACTGCTGTACTAGATTGGAAAGAGATGGCAGATGACACTTAGCCACCTGCCATCTCTGTCTCTTTTGCTTGCGACAGAACATTATTCTGTCAGTACTTACTGTCATTTTGCGTCTCAGAGGGTACAAGAGAAATACGTCTGGATTTCATATGCATTTAGTTGTTACTTCTAGTTTCTTAGTCTCCTCTGTTCTCATAATAGTTACTGTTTTAAGATTTGTCCACATTTTTCTTTGGAGTAGTTGTGAACAGATTGGTTCTTTAGCATAGGAAGAGGGCAATTTATGTTGAGTAACTCCAGGAAGTCTTCCAGATTTACACATAACTTGAGCTTTAACCTCTTTAGCTGTTGCTTTGTGTGAGTGACATTGGTAAAATGTTTTCACTGTTGGTTACAGGTGGAGTTAGCCTCGATTCCTTCAAAGGTCCTGAGCTCACTACCAGTGACTTGCGTGATGTCAAGCAAAAACCGCAGAGCTTTGTCTGTACTTCATATTTCTTTCATAAAAGGGCAAATAATTTGTAGTATCCTTCCATGCTACATTTTCAGTGATGCTGGTAAGGATTGAGATACTCTTTGGAAAATATTCTTAGGTTTTAGAAAGGTAATATGGTAGAGGGGATTTGGTAGGGGATTTGATTTGAGGATGTTTGTTTTTCTGAAAATGAACTCTTCAACCTTCTGTTGCGCGTAGAGGATACAGGTTGTGAAGGAAACTGAGAGGCAGAAACATAACTTTGACATAACTTGATGCTTTTCAATTGGATAATCCAGCTGGGATGTGGAGAGAAGAATTCACTTTAATTGCTTCAAACCACAAGGTGGTGAACTGAAAATGAGTCCCTTTAAAAAAGGTACAGATTAGATTTCCCCTCTATTAAGGTCCCTCATATTTACCGCATTTGTTACTATCTACCCTTGTTTTATACCTCCTCCTTCCATTTTGTGTGCCATGATATTTTCACTGCATTTTATGGGGAAGTGAGATTGACTGTGGGGTGGAGCACAGTGAGATTGGCTGTGGGTTTAGAAACGTGGTTTACTGTCATCGAACCAAAGTAGGACTTCCCTCTCTTGGCTTCTAGGCCTCCTTAGGTAGGAAGCAAGAGGAAACACTTCTTGCTCTGAATAATATCATCCTATCCCCATTCTACACTCCAGAGTAAAGAAGAGCTGTGCTTATTCCTGGGAAGATTCCCCATGCCTGCCTTGCCCTGACCCTCACATCTTCACCACCAACCAGTATCTGCTGTGAAACCATCAGCCCCAGGCCCATTTTGCCCTTTATTCTTGTTCACACCAGTCTCCACAAGAAACTCAGGACTTACAGGTTAACTCTCTTCTCCATAGAAAGCCCCAACCCTCTTCTTGGCTTTATTTTTGTCTTTAGTAGGCATCATATTCTGACATACTACATATTTTACTTTGTCTTTTCAATAGAATGTAAATGTCATGGGGTCATGGATTTTTATCTGTTCATTCATTGCTATAGATGAACAGTGACCAGCAGTAGGTACTCAAAGGTATTTGTTGAATGAATGCAGCAAATAATTGAATTAAAGAAAACCTTTTGAGGGAGATTAGGAGAAACTCTCAAAGAAATTAATTGTTTCTCTAGTTTTTTGTTTTTTTAAAATTTTATTGGAGTATAATTGATTTACAATGTTGTGTTAGTTTTAGGTGTACAGCAAAGTGATTCAGTTATACATATATATATATTCATTCTTTTTCAGTTTCATTACCCATATAGGTTATTACAGGATACTGAGTAGAGTTCCCTGTACTGTGCAGTAGGTCTTTGCTGGTTATCTGTTTTATATATGGTAGTGTGTTTGTGTTAATCCCAAGCTCCTAATTTATCCCCCCTGCCCCCTGCAGCGTTTCCCCTTTACTTCTCTAGTTTTTTTTTTTAATTTATTTTTGGCTGCATTGGGTCTTCGTTGCTGCGTGCAGGCTTTCTCTAGTTGCGGTGAGCGGGGGCTACTCTTCGTTGTGGTGCGTGGGCTTCTTATTGCGGTGGCTTCTCTTGTTGCAGAGCACAGGCGCACGGGCTTCAGTAGTTGTGGCTCACAGGCTTAGTTGCTCTGCAGCATGTGGGAACTTCCTGGACCAGGGAGCAAACCCGTGTCCCTTGCACTGACAGGCGGATTCTTAACCACTGCACCACCAGGGAAGTCCCTCTAGTTTTTAAAATATCTTATTAGATGATTTCTTTTCAGCGTACCTCATTCCCCATAGTAAACATTTTGAGTGAATCAGTATATTATTTTAGCTAATTATTTGTATTTTAAGATCATCTTTTTTAAAAAAATAGAGAAAAAATTCTGAACATAGGCATACTAAGTTACTACTAATTCTAACTCCCATCTCACTCTGGGATGTTTTGTTTAATTGCACCAAAATTCAGAAAAACTTTTGTGTCAACAATTTTTCATTTATTCTGATTGTTTTTATAGGACTTTGCAGCATCTATTAGATATTTACTAAATATTAGTGAATAATCAGTTGCACAAAGTGTCATTATAGCTTGCAGCCATAGTTTGAGGGGTTTTTAATAGTCTACAACTTCATTCCAACCTGTACACTAGCCACCTATTTCTAAAGTTGGGATCCTTCAAAGGCATTTGGATGTCTTTCACGTACCCTATCTTTCTAGGCGCTAGCAGAAACACCAGTTTTATTCTTTAAAAGGAACAGACCCACTGGTAAATCCCTAAAGCACATTTAGGGGAACGGGGAATACACTGCTGTGTTGTTTCCAAAATTCAATATCTGTTGTCCTTGGCTTGCATACTACTGTTATATCAAACTGTTTCACTTCCAACAATTATTTCAAAGCATATACAATATGCCTTTCTTGCATTGCATTAAGGATTTTAACATATTTCATCTTCTTTATCCTGGTCTGCCTGGGAAAGTGATAAACAGAAGATGTGAGCCCATGAAATTTATTGTAATCTTCAAGGCATTTTTGTTAGTTCAGAAAATAGCTGAAGAAGAAAGCCTATAATGACAGAGGCTTAAGAAATCTTATCTAATACATATTTGGTAAAGGTCACTAAGATCTCATTGTTAACACAAGTCTACACTGAATTATCTTGATATTTTACATTGAACCCAGCATAATTTACCAACTTAAACTCCTTTTGACACTGAGAGTGCCTGTCTTATCATACTTTCCCTAGCATTGATTATCATCATCTAAATTAGTTTTTGCTGATTTGCTAGGGGAAAAATCATATTGTTTTAATTGCTTTTCTTTGTACAATTTGTTTGATTCTCTTAATGTTAACTTTGTCTTCGCTGGTTTCCTTGCCCTGAATGGCACTCGATTTTAGATGTTAGAACCACTTGGAAAGAGGAGAGTACTGTGCTCAGTATATCCCTAAGGAGTTTTACAACGTTGACCTTCGCCCTTTTTGACAAGATCTTTCTTGGCAAGGGAACAATAATTAAGGGATGAAGAGAGACAAACAAGGCTACTACTGGAAAGTGGTAAAGAAACCTAGGGTCATTTCACCTTGCTATAGGCTCCCATACCTAAACCCAAATCCTGACTCTCCTTCCCAGTGAGATATGTAGCCAAGGAGCTATCCAACAATGAATGTACTAGTATGTCTTGCTGCGTTTACCTAAGACTTCATTTTTAAAATCTTATTTTAGGGAACATACATAAATTATAAAAGAGCATATATTCTCATTAAAAGAAGTCAAGCAATACAGAAGAGAATTAAATAGAAATAAAAGCACCCATTCCTTCTTCTACCCCTTCTATCCCACCCTCCTGTGGTACAAATAGGGATTTACAGGAATTTCATCCTGATAGTAAATATAATTTAGTGGCATTTTGGTGTCAGTGAGACTTTAGTTTAAGGTGATCCTGTAAACTCCAGGAGGGAGTATATAAACTCCCCAAATGTCTATTTTGTTCCATACTACTTAGTGCAGTGCCTGGCATATGGTAGATGTCAAATATTTGAGGACAGTTTCATTTTAAGGCGAGAAAAGGAAAAGAATTGAAAGAATCTTAACAGAGCATGTCTGGCCATCAGGCTTTGGGGTATTAGATTTCTGGAGAAGCGCAAGGGTTCTCAGCACTGGCTGCATGTTAGACTGTCACTTGGAGAGCCTTAGCAAAATGCCAGTGCTTAGGTCTCACACCCCAGCGATTCTCTTTTGATTGGTCTGGATAAGACCCCAGCATCAGTGTGTTAAAATCTTCCCTGGTAATGCTGATGTGCAGCAGTGGTGAAGAACTACTAAACCATGAACAGTTGTTGCTTACTGAATGTTAATTGAGGAGATCTGTGCTTTACTTAATTCTTTAAAAGTCCTTTATGCTTTGGAGGACACTTTTATTTTTATAGAGATTATTGTCCTAATTATGTTTTGTTATATTAAAAATATTTTGCATTTCCTTATATACAACATATATAGTAAGCACATGGATGATCAAAGAATTACTTAATTACTTGTACATTAAGATAATCATTAGGCTTCCTGATGCTAGAAAATATATTTCCCTCATCTTAGGACCATGACATTTTATATGGTATACTTTCTTTTTTAAAGGCCCTTTAATCCTAATGGAAAACTGGCATTTAAGCAGTAGAGAGAATAAATCATATTAAAGAGCTTAGCAAAAATGTTTTTAAAAAAATCTGAATGCATTTGTATGATGTTTTCTTTTCTATGCCAAACTAAATGACTCAACTTGTTTATTCTGTGTATTCCAGTCATCAAAAATGTTAAGATGTTCAGCTGATGCAAATAAAAAATAAAAGCAATTTAGGGACTTCCCTGGTGGCCCAGTGGATAAGACTTGGCACTCCCAATGCAGGGGGCTCATGTTCGATCCCTGGTCGGGGAGCTAGATCCCTCATGCTGCGACAAAGATCCTGTGTGCTGCAACTGAGACCCGGTACAGCCTAAATAAATAAATAAATATTAAAAAAAAAAAAAGCAATTTAAGTAAGTAGATTCCATCCAAATTATTAATTTCATGTTTGGGACAAAAACCAGAGGAACAGAATATTTAATGTAAGCTTTCTTTACTATGCTGTAAACCTGTTTTTTTTAAAGTGTGTATTCTTTACCTTTCCTTCTCTTGCCCTTCCCCAACTTTTCCCCAAAAAGGAGACTGTAACTGTGTTGTTTGTAATAAACTTAAATGCCTGAATAACTGTCAGAATGGCTAGTAGTGATGAGTAGTTTTAAGGTTAAACCATAAACAGTGCGACATTAATGAAGTGTGGTGTAAATAAATTTGTAGCTAAACACTTCTTAACTTTGGCTTTCTCTTATATATTTTTATTTTTTGTATATCCATTTCAAAATCACTATGACATCTTAGTTATATAATCAAAATCTTGGCAGGTTACAGCAGGAAAAGCATAGCCAACCCTGAGCATAATTATGCTTATTTGAGGAAATATTAGACTTGGTGCCACGTTAAACTATATGGGTGTTAAGAGATAATAATGAGAAACCCAACTAATGCTTGGCTTTGATTAGACCTTCCTTCTCTGCCAATAACGTAAGTGATAAGACAGTTTATATTAAATTTAATATCTATTCACTCCCCAAAATATAATAACTTAATAATTAAAATATAGTCTATCCAAATATAAAATAGTCTGATAAGAAGATGTGAACCCAGTTCACAGTCAGAAAATGCTCACTAATGATGATGGAAAATATCTTAGGTTTCTGTATATTTTCATGTATAAGCAACAGCCTTTGTTCTGCTATTGCTGAATTATTTTTTATTCTAAATGGAAAAAACATTAAAAGCATGGGATTAATATGCTGTGGTTTTGTATTGCTTGCTAAAACTTCAGCTGTTCATTGGCTTGATATTTGAAGGCCAGACACTGTGTTCGAAAATGCAATTTACTGTTTCATAGATCAGTCCAAAAACTAAATCTAGTATGTGTGTTCCACTATCTTTCTGAGGTATACTACTGATTAGGAATGCAAAATACATCTAATTATTATTTTTTCCTTTGTCTAGTGTCATAATTAATCTGATTGGGTCAGTTTAGAGCATTATTCTGAAAACATTCTGTAAGAACAATTCTAGTCTCTTAGAAAAGTAACAATTAAATTCTTGTTTCCTAGTCACATTCTGGGCTAAAGATAGATTTTATGTGTGAGTTTATTTTTAAATAATACTTTCCCATGATAAACTATTAAAACAGTACAAAAGTATATAAAATGGAAAAGTAACAAGTTCCTTGTTCCACCTAAGGAAAATTCACTGTTAACTGTTTCTTGGGTGTACTTCCACAGAGTTTTACACATACATCTTTTCCCTTTTCTTTAGAAACACCTCCCCACCACAAAGCTGTACTCTGTACTATGCATAAATATCTGTTATTCTTTTATTTTTAATTGAAATATAATTGATTTACAATATTATGTTAGTTTCAGGTGTGCTACACAATGATTTGCATGCATTTTTTAAAATTTGCATGCATTATGAAGTGATCACCATGATTAGTTTGGTGTCATGATAACCATCTGTCTCCGTACAAAGTTATTACAATATTATTGACCATATTCCTTATGCTGTTCTTTATACTGACTGCAGAGATTTCCATTATATGGAACTGTCATAAGTTATTTAACTGATCCCATTGTACTGAACATTTAGATTTCTTTTTATTTTATGATTTTGCTATTACAGTAACTTCCTGGTAGATATCTCTTAATAATTATATGACTCTATGTAGAATAGAGTTCTTAGGTTATTCTAAAACATCATATCTTGTGATATAGGTTTATACCTCAATAATTTGACCAAATCTTTGGTGGGCTGCCTTGTTATTGGCGTCTTTCTCATGAAATTGGAATTCAGAAGCAATATTTAATTTATTACTTTAATAAGCTAATTTAGGGGAGTAGTTCCAATTAATTAAGATTTTACCTTGGGAAGTGGATTATGCCTGTGTGTACAAAAGATAAATACTTAGAAAAGGTGAGAGTGCTGGACCGTCATTCTATTTCAAATCTAGTATTATATAATCTACTATTTACACACTGACCTGTAGTCTTAAGCATTTTATTTATATCCTTTTAATCATCTGAGCAATCCCTTGAGGTAGGTACTAGTATCCTCATTTAATGGTAGATGAGACTGAAGTTTAGAGAGGTTAAATGACTTGCCCCAGGTACCAGAACTGGGTGTGCAAAAACTCTATTCTTAAAGGTAGCTGTAGAATTCATATTTCTTGTTTTGCTGTTGTAGTCCCCACAATGAAGCAATGTTTTCAGTCATTCAGAACCCAGGGAAAGATAATGGATATGCCTCTTATTCTTGAAAATTAGTGCTCCCATTTTCCTACCACATCCAACTTTTTGGATTCATATGAAAAGTGTTGTACAGTGTAAATAAGTAATGCAATTGAAGGATGAAACTTTAATTTGGAATAGCATTATGCTTCATGCTGTAATACAAGCTTTTGAGAATAGGCTGAACTGTGAACTTCAACGATAACAAAATTTCTGATAAAGGGGCCCTTTGCAAAAAGTTAAAAGATAATAACATATTATATATCCAATAGTTTGGGTATGACAATGTTTTATGTATTTATCCAGCATAATTTGCCCTTTCTTTTGTGAATGGAAATCCCTGTTTTGCTAATTAGAGTGTATCCAGCGTAATTTACTTTAAAAAAATATACTCAGGATTATCATTTCGCTCATTTATAGTACTGTGATTTATTTATTTATTATATATTTGTTTTTGGCTACGCTGGTTCTTCATTGTCGTGCACGGGCTTTCTCTAGTTGCGGTGAGTGGGGGCTACTCTTCGTTGCAGTGAGCGGGCTTCTCATTGCGGTGGCTTCTCTTGTTGCGGAGCACGGGCTCTAGGCGCGTGGGCTCAGTAGTTGTGGCGCATGGGCTTAGTTGCTCTGCATCAGGTAGGATCTTCTCAGACCAGGGCTCGAACCCGTGTCCCCTGCATTGGCAGGCGGATTCTTTTTTAGTGGGGAAAGAGGAGAGAGGGGAGGAGAGGGGAAGGGAAGGGACGAGAGGAGGGAAGGAGGGAGGAAAAAAAAGTGTCTCCAGTAGGCGGATTCTTAACCACTGTGCCACCAGGGATGTCCCAGTACTGTGATTTAACAGGCTGATTATCTTAAGTACTCTTGGAGTATACTAAACACAGGGATACCAAAACAACTCAAAATTCTGTCTGCTTTTAGGTTTACTTTTCCTTTATCACTAACAGCTTTATACCAAAAGCTATCTCAAAACAGCGCTGGTGGCGCAGTGGTTGAGAGTCCGCCTGCCGATGCAGGGGACACGGGTTCGTTCCCCGGTCCGGGAAGATCCCACGTGCTGCGGAGCGGCTGGGCCCGTGAGCCATGGCCGCTGAGCCTGCGCGTCCGGAGCCTGTGCTCCGCAACGGGAGAGGCCACAACAGTGAGAGGCCCGCGTACTGCAAAAAAACCCCCCAAAAACCAGCAGATTCTCAAAAACGAAAAAGATTGATGATGACTCAGAAGTGTACATATATGACTGGGCAGAAGAAAACTTCAACATCTCCATTGCTACAGAACTTCTTTGCAATTAGCTTGCAGAACTTGATTCTCCTCAAACTGTTGTGATTGCTCTGCATATCTTATAAATTATTTACACCCTGATGGTACAAAATGGTAATGGCACCTCTGGCTCCACATGGTATCAAGAACTTTAATAATTCATCTTTTATTACAGCTACATCCCTGTAGATTAGCATGAGTGGGAACTGAGTATAACACTGAGCTAATAAGTAAGGCCTTCTCAGAGAGACCTTTACTCTCCAAACATCGTATCCATATATATTCAGATATTAGCCTTGTTAAAAAATAAAGATTATTGAGTGTTAAAACATAGACTCTTTAGGTTGTGTTTGTCAAGCATTAGATTACTTCAACTATTTAAGTGCATTTTAAAGATATTTCAAGGGGAAAATCTTTGAAAGACATTCTCCATTTCAGGACTTGCACTTAAAAAACAAAAACAAACAGATAAACTAGCATTAGTTTATGTGAACTAAATGAAATTAATGACTGGCCACTGGCAAGAATAGAGACTTTCATTTTGAAAATTATTCAGATTCTTAATATAAGACTTTTACATCTGATATTTGAAGTCTTCGAATTTATCTTCTTCAGCCTTTTTGGACTACTTTAAAAAAATAAATTGGAATTTCTTATGGAGAGCAAGAGTGTGTCTGTGTACCTTCGTATACCCATGTCATTAAATGCCAGAGTGAAATTTAGATATAAAAGAAAATTAATTTACACATTTTTCAGTGAAGGATAGTAGTTGAGTTGACGTTGAATTTATGTTTACCATTTTGAAGTGACTCCACAGAGTACTACAAATGTTGCTTTCAAAAAAGACAAAAAGTTTACTAAAGTTGACAGTGGTTGTAACCTTAGCACAGTGTCTGGCACATGGTTCAGTAAATGCTTATTGCATGAATACCTGGTGATCAGATCAATCCATATAATTCTAGTTACACATCTGGTATCTTGAGAAAACAGCTATACGATTTATACTAGTTGCTTTCTATGATAGTACCACTTTGGGAGTGTATTTCAGCTCACTGTTAGTGTTTTTTAATCTGTTCAATGTGGATTTGTTGCAGAAAAGTCCAGAGAGCCTCATTATATGCGGTTCTGACCTGTGAAGCATAATTCTTTTTTTTTTTTAATTAATTAATTAATTTATCTTTGGCTGCGTTGGGTCTGTGTTGCTGTGCGTGGCCTTTCTCTAGTTGTGGCAACCGGAGGCTACTCTTCATTACGGTGTGCAGGCTTCTTATTGCGGTGGCTTCTCTTGTTGTGAAGCACGGGATCCAGGCGTGTGGTCTTCAGAAGTTGTGGCACGTGGACTCAGTAGTTGTGGCTCACGGGCTCTAGAGCACAGGCTCAGCAGTTGTGGCACACGGGCTTAGCTGCTCCACGGCATGTGGGGTCCTCCTAGACCAGGGCTCAAACCCGTGTCCCCTGCATTGGCAGGTGTATTCTTAACCACGGAGCCACTAGGGAAGCCCGAGGCATATATTCTTCTTTTTAAAAAATAAATTTATTTATTTTATTTATTTTTGGCTGCATTGAGTCTTTGTTGTTGCACGCAGACTTTCTCTAGTTGTGGCGAACAGGGGCTACTCTGTGGCAGTGCGCAGGCTTCTCATTGCAGTGGCTTTTCTTGTTGTGGAGCATGGGCTCTAGGTGTGCGAGCTTCAGTAATTGTGGCACGTGGGCTCAGTAGTTGCGGCTCGCAGGCTCTAGAGCGCAGGCTCAGTAGTTGTGGTGCACGGACTTATTTGCTCCATGGCATGTGGGATCTTCCCGGAGCAGGGCTGGAACCCATGTCCCCTGCATTGGCAGGCGGATTCTTAACCACTGTGCCACCAGGGAAGCCCTGAGGCGTATATTCTTAAGACAGCATTAGTCTGTAGAGAGGCTCCAAATTATTTCAGGTAACTTTTGGATTCCATCAAAAAGCGTTAGAGGTTTTTCAAACATACAGAGAAAATTATTCTTTCACCCAGAAGAGACAGTGGACAGTTTTCACTGATCCTGAATATATAGTGGTTTATACTATGTATAAGTTAAGTTTAATCTGATTGCTTTCGATTTCTTTAATAATGGTTTTCTTTAAAACTGATTATCTGGTCGTCATTGACATCCATGAGAGAAATATAGGGGATAGTACAATCAAAAGTTATACTGCCAAGGAGGTTAGGGTTTGGAAAGGCATTAGAGGCACTGATTAAAATGAAAGCCCTTAATTTGTAAAAGGAAAATTCCAGAAAGCATGAGATGTAGAAGTGAATGATGCTGTGGTAGCCTACTATACAGATGATATTAGCTCTCTGTTTGCCAGACCAGCCACCTTGCAGTAGAATATGGAGTATCTAACTTAAATTAGAGCAGTCTCATTTCTCCTTAAGTTGAAACACCACAGTAAATAAACATCCTTTCACTCGTGTGAAATTCTATGTTTGTTGTTCGGTAGCAAGTGTGAATTGGATGACAGTATCTGCATATAAGATTTTTATGTAGAGTGAATTCATGTTTTTCTCTCTTAACATTTCCCAACACACCCCTTCATTCATGAGTGTGCTTGAGCTGATACCTGGTGCCATATATCTTAGAATAAAGGTTTTAGAACTGTGTGAAAAAGTGACAGTTTGATCTAACCTTAGTTATATTATGGTGTAAATTAAGCTCTTAAATGAAAGTGGCTAGGTTTTACAGATGGACAGACACAAAACTAGCTGAGAACAAATTGTTGTGCTGTGATAGAGACATCGTTCAAAACTGCATGCATCTGTCAGCTGCCCGTGGTGGTACAGTGAGATAAAGTGATCTGTAATGTTTCTCTAGTGTATCCCTATTGCTAGCCATATTGTAATGTGTAATACATCTCTTGGGCAGACAGCTTGTGTGGGCTAGATTCCACCTCAGTCTTGAAAAGATGCCGGAAAGCAGCAAGGTGAATTTTTAAGCCTATTTAAATATTTAGACTCATGACTAATTTGAGTGAAATCTCTGCTGTATCTAATAAACTACTCACTAGAAGTGAGATGGAATTTCAAGTTTTTGACTTCCTCACTTATTAGCTGTGTGACCTTGGATTGACAAATTATTAATCTCTGTCTGTTTCTGTGTCTGGAAAGTGAGGATTGTAAAAGTATTTGCCTCATAAAGTTGTTGTGTGGGCTTAGGCAGATTTATATGTATAAAGTGCATAGAAGAGTGCCTGGCACTTAATAAATGTTAGCTGCTGCCACCACCGCCACGATCATCATTAACATAACTTGGAGTGAGATGAATTTCCCTTCCCTGAAGCTAGATTGCTTTTTTTGCTTTTAAGGAAGACTACATCTCTATCAAGGATGTGGTCAACCCCAATTCTAATACAGAAGCTCACTGTCTTGACTTGTGAAATCTAATCCATCTTCAAGTTTATCTACAGCTAAAGTGTAATATATATTCTATATTATGTAAAGTATATATTACTTTAGAAGTATATATTACTTTATATTATGTTACTTTAAAAGTATATATTTCTTTCAAAAGTATGTAAAGCATACTGCATTATAATAAAGTGTAACAATCACTGGAAGGGATAAAGAAACTATAATATCTCTGTGGAGTGGTCTACAAGATGTGTTGTTAGCTGAAAAAACCAAGGGGCAAAATAATGTGTAAATTATTCTACCATTTGTGTAAAACTTTTCTGGTACCTGCATAAAGTATCTGACAGGCTGTAAAAGAAATGGTATATTTTCACTTGTTGCTGTTGGGGAGGGAAATTGGATGGCTGGAGACAAGGGTGGGAGACTTTTTACTGTATATCCTTTTATACTTTTTGATTATTGAACCATGTGAATGTATTTCCTAGTTAGTAAAAACAAAAACAAAAAACCCTCATAAAAAGGAGAAAGTAAAAGAGCTATTTTGAAATCTACATAAATTTTTATTCATCAGTTATAAACATTTCTTTTTATCTGTACTACTTAAATTCACATTTGATAGGGCTTTTAGATTCCTATTTTTGTTTCGTTTTTTGTTTTTTTTCCTTTCCTTTAAGTGTGCTTTCCAGAGCTAAACTAAGAATTATCTCTTATCCTCCATTTAGGGATTTGAGTCATAATCGGTTGTCTAACTGGAACATAAGCTTGGAATCTCAAACATTACAAGAAGTGTAAGTTATTTTTATTTATTTAAACTTACATTAAATTCTTTGAGGTGATTTGATGAATTATGAATTTCAGGATGTTTAATGAAAAAATGTCAAAAAATTGAAGGAAAGAAAACTTTAGATTAAAACATGTTTAAAAGCCTAAACTTGTCTTTGGCTTTGTTAGTATCACAAACTCTCTGGGTATTATGCCATTGCATTGGTGATTTCAAGTAGTAAACTGCGTAGAAATACTATTCTACTTCCTTGGGGCCTAAAGTAAGATTTTCCCTCTTCAGAGTGAATATATTTTATTTTTTTTTTGCCAGAGTTTCAGCCAGTGAAACTCTGTATTGTGCAAATTTTTTTTTTAAATGTTTTGACTTGTCTAAGGTGGAAGCTTCATGTCTGAAGTAGGTTTATATGAAATACAATATTTTTGGTATCACCTGGAATATGGTAGTTAATATAATTCAGTTTTCCTCTTCATTGAAGTTTTTCCTTTAGTACTGAGATGTATTATTATATAGTTTCTGGAGAGAAGTTTCTAAAATATTATTAATATCAGTTATTGCATTGTGGTATTCCCAGAGGCACAACTGTTGAGGCCTGTTTACCTCTATACTAAACACCCTCAGAATCCTCAGATGAATTTTTCTTTTGAATTTCTTTCTGACAAGGGGTACTTTGTGCTCTCATTTATTCTGCATTCTTTCCTTCCCTGCCTCAAATTGGCTGCCCCTAATCTGCTGTGGACTGAATGAACAATTGACAAGCTTATTAGCTGAAAGCGTAGGTCCTGAGGAAAGGAAAATGCTCAGTGGGAAGTGCATGGCTTTATTATTTATTACATGGACTTTGTAACTTCAGTTGATTACTTGGAGGCCTTTTACTTCTGGCTTCTTTTCTGTATTCTAGATTGTTGAGGTTGTTCAGTGATTGAAAAACAGGTTGGTGAAATGTGATTGCATTAGATTTGCTACTAAAACAATTGAGATAATCTGTTAGGTCTGTGGTCTCAAGCAACTTTCCCTAACTTTGAGTAACAAAAAAATATGTGTGTGTGCGTGTGTATTTTAAAAATTTATTTAATTAACTTATATATAAATTTATTTTATTTATTATAAATAAATATATATAGAGAGATATGAATTGTTCTTTCTTTGTTTAAGAAGGACTTAAATTAGCTGTCATAAAAGTATTCAAATAACCTTGCTGGGATTAAAAATATTTAATGTGCAAAATATTTCCTAACCTTTCTAATATTGGTATCAAATCATATATCTATACCATGAAAACATTTTTTTATTAAAATCTCTAATTTCTCAGTAGAAAATATTTAGTCTAACTCATTCTGGGTCATAGGCTTTTTTTGAATTTGGCATTTATCCTAAAGAATATGTACTAGCCAGAAACTAGAACTCGAGGTAGCATTTCCCTCACTAAATTCTTATATCTATTTTTCCCCCTACTCAGGAAAATGAATTATAATGAGCTAACTGAAATCCCATATTTTGGAGAACCAACCACTAATATTACTCTTCTCTCATTGTAAGTAAATAAAATTTCAGGTCTTTTACTTAAATTATGCATAGTACACAGTTTTTTTTTGTTTTAGGTACCCTTGTTGTTGATCCTAATTATTTAACATTTTTGTGGTTTAGGGTGGATCACTGGCAATAGCTTCAATATAATCTTTGTTTTATAGAGTCCATAATATAATCCCAGAAATAAATGCAGAAGCGTTCCAGTTTTACCCTGCTCTCGAGAGTTTAGATCTCAGCTCAAATATAATATCAGAAGTCAAGACATCTTCATTTCCTCGAATGCAGCTTAAATACCTGTAAGTAAAATAGAGTTTAAACTAGATTTAATTTGAAGTGCATGTTTATTATTCATTGATATTTATCTTCCCAGATATGTCTTATTTATTGTGATTTTGATATGCTTATGTGAAACAAACGTAGGTTAGTATTTTTTGGTTTTTTTTTCCTGCCCTTAAAGAGTACACTATTTTCAGAAAATATTAAGTATCCAGGGTAATTTTTGAGATTTAATTCTGGATTGTGTTTTACTGAGTCATGTAAAAGGTAAATGGGAGTAGTTTGTTAAACAGTGCTTAACCTGTGTAATGGTGGTGATAATTAGCGTGAGTGCGTGTTTTACAGTTTACAAAGCATATTCACACATACTGTTTCAACCCAATGAAGTAGGTATTATCCTCATTTTGTACTTGAAGAAACAAAGCAGTTAAATGATTTGTAAAGTTGCATAGGGTTGCTAAGTGGTAGAGCTGGGGCTCAGTCATAGACTTGAGGCAGCTTTACAGTGGTAGAATGTTTAGTTTCACTGAATTTTTTTTTGTTGTTATCTTGTTCATTTTAGGAATTTGAGCAATAATAGGATAACCATCTTGGAGGCTGGTTGCTTCGATAATTTGTCAAGTTCCTTATTAGTGGTAAAGTTAAACAGGAACAGAATTAGCATGATTCCACCCAAGATCTTCAAGCTACCTCACCTCCAATTCTTGTGAGTAACTAAATAAATGGATTATAAGAAGATTGTTTTTTCTTATAGTGTCTCTTTCTTTTTATTATTATTAGGGCAAATCAGCAAGCCAATTTTTTGACTGTAAAACTATTTCTGTTAAAGGGAACTTAAAAGAAACAGGATTAAAGTTGTGGAAGGTCTCACATTCCAAGGTCTAGACTCCTTAAGATCTTTGAAAATGCAGCGGAATGGAATTAGCAAACTCAAGGATGGAGCTTTTTTTGGCTTGGATAACATGGAAGAATTGTAAGTACTATGGACTAGAATAGGAGATTGTTAGGAAGGGAGTCTGGGGCTTTTCAGTCCCGAACAGCTAGGTTAGTAGCTTTAATTATAACAAAGTACTTTAGCTCTTCCTCCCTTCTCTTACGTGAAATAAATTAAGATTTAAGCTTTGTTATCTAACTGGTATTTTTGTCATCATTCTTCCAAACATTTCATCTGAAAAGTTTATATTCCCTTAATGTTTGGCTGATGAAAATTATTAGGATTTATCCAGAAAAGGTATACTATATCTCTTGGTGAGTTGATTTTATAGATATGATATTTTAGACAGTCTTACAGGCTTCTTGCACTAAATCTTAAGAAACATGTACATATTTATGAATAGAATTTGTCTGCTCACTTGGGTTGAGCAAAGGTATATGCCTCTCTGTGCAAGACTTAATGAAGATTTTTGGAATCTTCTCATTGCATGCCTTTTTTTTTTTTTTTTTTAAAGATTTAATTTTATTTTTGGCTGCGTTAGGTCTTTGTTGCTGCACGCGGGCTTTCTCTAGTTGTGGCGAGCGGGGGCTACTCTTCGTTGCGGTGTGCAGGCTTCTCATTGCGGTGGCTTCTCTTGATGTGGAGCACGGGCTCTAGGCATGTGGTGTTCAGTAGCTGTGGCTCACAGGCTCTAGAGCACAGGCTCAGTAGTTGTGGTGCACGGGCGTAGTTGCTCTGCGGCATGTGGGATCTTCCTGGACCAGGGCTTGAACCCGTGTCCCCTGCATTGGCAGGCGGATTCCTAACCACTGTGCCACAAGGGAAGTCTTGCATACCTTGTTTTGAAACATATTTCCTCCTTTCTTTCTCTAATTCTGCAGAGAACTGGAGCATAATAACCTTACAGAAGTGAACAAGGGGTGGTTGTACGGCTTGCGAATGTTACAACAGCTCTATGTGAGCCAGAATGCTGTTGAAAGAATCAGCCCTGATGCATGGGAGTTCTGCCAAAGACTGTCTGAACTGTAAGTGTGAGATGGCATTTCAGTGGAAGCTGTGAGACTAGAGCAGATTGAATAAGTCATTCCCATGGCCAGTAATGAGATCTAATATCCCTCTTTATTAGAAGTTTGAAAGCCCTAAATTTATCATGTAAATAGAATAAAAATATGAAAGTTGAACTAGAAGAGAGTGAATTTTTTACCTTCCATGTTTCCCGTTTTTAGTGATTTGTCCTATAACCAGTTGACCCGCCTGGATGAATCTGCTTTTGTGGGTCTGAGCTTACTGGAGAGATTGAACTTAGGGGACAACAGAGTCACTCACATTGCTGATGGTGTATTTAGGTTTCTTTCCAATCTTCAGACACTGTAAGTATATCTGTCCTTTTTGGGGATTTTTTTCTTTTACTAATTTTTTTTAAAGCACTAAAGCAAAACAACTAATCAGTGTACATATTATGTATGTTAATATTTTGCAGTTCTTCTCTCCTATGCCTTGGGGCAAGACAGTCTTGCTTATCTCTATCCCTATATGTAAATTTTATGTATCTCTAGTCATTTCAGTTTGTACTTTAATTCTGAGTTAACTAAACAACAAAGCATCTCTTATTGTGCCAGTTACTGTGGAATAAAATACAGTTGCTAGTGTCAGGAATGCACATTTTCTTACTCCTCTGACCTTGAATTACCAGTAGTGTACCAGATCTACCACTTCTCATTCAAAAGGATGCAGGACATATAGTGGGAACAGCTCTGGCAGGAGACCTCTTCACTGTTACCAGTTTGCTGGATGACTTTGGACAGAAAAAACTAACATTTATTAATGATCTGATATGTGCCAGGTGCATTCAGAGTACTGAGATATTATTGCTCTTTTCCATATTGAGAGACTGAGGTTCAGAGAGATGAAATGATTTGTTTAAACTCATATACCTTGTAAATGTTTGGGCCAGATTAGAACACAGGTCTTTTCCCAGGTCTTTTTTATACTAAAGCTCATGTGATTTTTAAAAAAAAATAAATTTATATATTTATTTATTTATTATTTATGTATTTTTGGCTGTGTTGGGTCTTTGTTGCTGCGTGCGGGCTTTCTCTAGTTGCAGTGAGCGGGAGCTACTCTTTGTTGCGGTGCATGGGCTCCTCATTGTGGTGACTTCTCTTGTTGCGGAGCATGGGCTCTAGGCGTGTGGGCTTCAGTAGTTGTGGCACGTGGGCTCAGTAGTTGCCGTGCGCGGGCTCTAGAGCGCAGGCTCAGTAGTCGTGGCGCACGGGCTTAGTTGCTCCACAGCATGTGGGATCTTCCCGGACCAGGGCTCGAGCCCGTGTCCCCTGCATTGGCAGGCGGATGCTTAATCACTGTGCCAGCAGGGAAGTCCCTCATGTGCTTTTCATTTTACTGTCAGACGAACAAAATCACTTTGCCTTTCCTGTTTTTTTTTTATTTATTTTTTTTATGTCCAGTGAAGGATGGATATAGGATTAGATGGTTGCAAAAGGCAGTTTCAACTCTAAACTTCTGTTGTTCTGTAAGTTGAATGTTTTACCCTGATCATGGAATATAATTGAATGAAGAGGTATTTTAATGAAATATAGTAATCTCAAACATAGAGCAGAATAAGAGAAAAAGAGTAATTAGTAGAATTTGTAGATTCTTAAGGTTCCTGAATAGGGGACATTTTTAGTCATCAGGTTTAGTTGTTAAATGGTCTCAGAAAAGAGGCAGGTTCCCAACTTTGAGACCTAACCATAAGTGACAAAGAAAGCATGATAATTTTGTGAAGGTGTCTATGTGTGCACCTGTGTGTGTTTGATGTTTTTTTTTTCTTTTTTTTTTAACTTAATGAAGTAGTCCTCCTTTAGATTTGGCCTTGAAAAAGTAGAAGTGATTTCCTTTTTTTAAAAATTTTTTCTCTTTTCTACGTTATCAGTGCAAACTCAGGAATTTATATTAGATGCAGCTGTAGTCTTTTGGCAGTGCATGGCATGGCAGACAGGTTCTTTTAGTACACCACTGATTATTACTTTTAGTATTAAAGTTTAAGAAAATAATTGCAGACATAAATGATTATTTAATGCTACAAAAATAGTTAAGGCAGAATTAGGAACAGATCTGAGATATTCCGGCTTTAGACCAATGCTCTTGCCAGAGTAGATATACTTCTTACTCCCTTTGGTGAGTGAGTTCTATTTATGCTGTTCTGTGGAGGAGAGGGAAAAGTCCTGCAGAGTTGAGCCATCAGTTGTTTCAGTGTTTATTCTTTAGTAAAATAAAATGATCTTTCTTAGCTTTCACTTCAGGTAAAGACATAGCTAAATGGGAAGAGTGATCTCCTATCTCCTTACTGTTATTCACATAACTTTACATATGTCTTTTTTTTTTTTTTTTTTTTTTTTGCGGTACGCGGGCCTCTCACTGTTGTGGCCTCTCCTGTTGCGGAGCACAGGCTCCGGACGTGCAGGCTCAGCGGCCGTGGCTCACGGGCCTAGCTGCTCCGCAGCATGTGGGATCTTACTGGACTGGGGCACGAACCCATGTCCCCTGCATCAGGCAGGTGGACTCTCAACCACTGCGCCACCAGGGAAGCCCTACATATGTCTTATAAAGCAAAAAACTTTGTGCTTTATTATGAGATGACTTAAGGAAGCGAAAGTGATTAAATATCTTTAACTGGTATTTCTTCCATGATGACATGGTGTGGTGCAATTGCATTTCGTCTGAGAATGGAACAGTGGATTTTAAAAGATCCATACTTTTCCTTTTAAAGAAAACAGAGTGATCACTCTAGCACATGGGTATATCATTCTTACTTTCCAGGGGGCATGTTTAATTGCTGTTGAGCTGTGAAGCTCTGTATTGACATTACTTTTTGTCAGCCGTTTTAGATTTAAGGGCTCAGGGGAAGGCTTGGATCACCCCAAAATCCCATTAGTCTGAAATAAGATTTGTAAGCCATACCCCCTGCATCTTGAAATCCTCCTCTTTGCAGGGCCCTGACTATAATTTTTAATATGCTAACACAATTACAGGCTATTAGCTAGGAAGATTAATACTCTTAGCAGGTTGCTTAATTTATTTATCAAGGTCGGCTTAATTCTTAGCTTATGAGAATTAGTTCTTACATGCTTATTTCAGGTATTCTTTAAAAAGAAGAGTTGAGTGTTTATCATAAATAACCTTTACTGTAAGGATCAAAATTAAAATTAGCATTGCTATGTCAGGATGATGCCTGATGGTGTAATTGTCACGTTGACTAACATAACCTGTCTATCCCTGACATTTTCGTAGAAACTTAAGAAACAATGAAATTTCATGGGCCATAGAAGATGCTAGTGAAGCCTTTGCTGGACTCACAAGTCTCACTAAATTGTATGTACTTATGATATTTATGTATGTCTATGAAGGTATATTTTAAAGAACCAATTGTAAATGTGATTGGATTGTGTCTGTTTGCTGTGGCTAGAAAGTCTGAGCCTTCTGGTTCACCCACTAAAGGAATAAGCTTCGTTGTTTATTAAGGTTTTTGTTTTTTGGTTTGTTTTTCATTTTGTTTTTTTGTGGTGGGGCACTTTCTGAAAGAACACTCCTAGTGTCACTTAAAGAGAAGTTATTTATGGAACTAAAATTTTGATTTAAGTAAAAGAAATGCACTGAAACCAGAATTGAACCATGATCTGTTTAATCATGTGAGATTTATGGGTAATTTATCAAGAGAGGATTCTCTCAAGTAAGATTTTAGGTCTTCTCCCATAAGAATGTCTCCCAGACTTCACACTTGTCTGAGTTTCTTTGACTGGATGATCTTTTGCTGAGAAGGGAGAAACTGGGAATGTAATCCAGTTTATTATATGAAAACTACAGTTGTATCTGTGGTCAGGATGGTTATTTATAGATACCTCACTGAGCGCTGACATCTTAATAGACACATTTATTCTATGCTTCACACTGGTTAATAAATGAAGGTTTACAACTTTCTTAAAAATGTATGTTAGGCTTATTTTCGCTCGTTATAGGTAAATGTTTATTTTAATGAATTTAATTTTGTTTAGTGGAGAGCTTTATTAGAAAGGTCTGTTTGTATTTCAGAATCTTACAAGGAAATCAGATTAAGTCAATTACAAAGAAAGCATTCATTGGTCTTGAATCCCTTGAGCATCTGTAAGTATTTTTCAGCCATTTTGCTCAGTATATAAATAATCTTTGCTCTTAGCAGAGGTTTTCATGATCATTTAAAGTGTTTATATAACTTAATTGTAGAAATGGTGACTGGTAATGTTTCATTTCTTTTCATTTCAGAGATTTGAACAACAATGCTATAATGTCTATCCAAGAAAATGCTTTTTCCCAGACTCGCTTGAAAGAACTGTACGTAACTTAAGTCTTTTTTGTCACTAATTAGATCATTATCCACGCTTGTGCTTAAAGTGTGATGAATGTGACCCAGATGTTTCCCAAAGCACACAATTCAGGCAGAAAAAAAGAAAGTGTTAACATTCAGTTATTTTAGTGACTGGATGTAATTTAAAAATAACATTGAAAAGTCCAGAGTGTGTGGCTCCAAGACCTTCTGTTTTTTACCTGTGTTGTTTACCTTAGCAACGCTGCTTATGCTTTATGTTTACCCTACTGTTCCTTTTTTATTCCCCTCGTCCTTTTTGGACTGTTGGAAACATGTGTTCTCTTGGGGTGAGTTACAATTAAGGTATTGTGTAATTTTTGGAGGTGATCTAGCACTTTCAGTATAATGGTCACAGAGGATGTCTCTAATCTGTTCAAACTACTAAAATGTTCCAAAACTGTTGAATAGTTATGATAGAAAAATACATATCATTTTAACGTTTTTTCATTCATGATTTAAAAAAAATTGTTCTGATTTCCAGGGGGGATTTCCCAGGGGTGGGGTGGTTAGTTGGGCCTTGCTCTTAATTTTAAACTCTGGTGATTTGGATATTGAGCCACTGGTAAGAGTCAACGGGCTATATCAACTTATCTTGCCTTGCCTGAAGGCTATTCAAAGGGAGGTCTGTGGACCAGAGCTGATTCATGACGAGGGAAGGGTAGAAATTCAGAACAAGCTTTTTAGAAACTTATAGAACAATTTGACCTTACTGTGACACTTCTGTTGAATGTTATAAAAGTATTGATCTATAACAGATTGGGAATTTAAAGAACTGGTCCTTCTCCACATATAGTTTGAGATGCACTGGAAGTATGTGAGTTCATATTGCCTAGGTTTAGATTCTTGCCCCATTCTTTACAACTGTGTGTTTAGCCTAGGACTCATTTTCCCTTCTCAGTATGGGAAGAGCACCACCCTCAGGCTTATGTGAAGATAAAATGAGATAATTTGTTTATGGAAGAAATGTTTATTGTCATCTGCTATGTAAGGTACTGTTCTAAATGCTAAAAACGTAGTAGTGAACAAGACAAAGTCTCTGTCCTCATAGCATATTACAGTAAATTCTTTTAGGAAGATAAATAGTAAACCAGTAGGTATATAATATCTCATCAGATAATAAATGTTCTGAAGAAAAAGCTGGGTCAAAGGTGTACAGCGTGACAGGGATTGCTATTTTGAAGTAGTAAGGGAAGGCTTTTCTGAAGATAACAACCTTTGAGCCAGGCCCTTAGTGAGATGAAATGGTAAATAAACCATTTTATACTGGGCGAAGGGCATTCCAGGCACAGGGAAGAGCAAGTGAAAAGGCCCTGAGGAAGGAGCTTGCTTTTTGTGCCTGAAGAACAGCAGAGACACTGTTGCGGCTGGAAGACAAGAGCAAGGGGAAGAATGGTAGGAGATGAGGTCAGAGACATAAGCAGGCCTGATCATGTAGGGCCTAATAGGCCATGAGGAGTTAGGACTTTTTTCCCCCTAAGTGCATTAGAAAGCTTTTGAGGGTTTTGAGAAGCTGCTCCACACAGAGCCTGGCATATAGTAAAAGGTGAATAACTAAGATAATAACAAAAGTTAAAATGTTATGGAGATCATCTTTTGTTATTTTCTGCCAGATTTAAAAAAAAATAAATTTATTTACTTATTTTTGGCTGCATTGGGTCTTCATTGCTGCACACAGGCTTTTCTCTAGTTGCGTTGATTGGGGGCTACTCTTTGTTGTGGCGCGCGGGCTTCTCATTGCGGTGGCTTCTCTTGTTGTGGAGCACGGGCTCTAGGCACGTGGGCTTCAGTAGTTGTGGCGCACGGGGTCAGTAGTTGTGGCTTGCGGGCTCTAGAGTGCAGGCTCAGTAGTCGTGGCGCATAGGCTTAGTTGCTCCTTGGCATGCGGAATCTTCCCAGACTAGGGCTCGAACCTGTGTCTCCTGCATTGGCAGGTGGATTCTTAACCACTGTGCCACCAGGGAAGTGGTCTGCCAGATTTTTAAAGTGGCTTGCTTATTTATTTATTTATTTTGTTGGTCTCTTGATATATTTTGAGTTATTTCTCCTAAGGCTTACTTTAACTTGAAAAGGGACAACTTACTGCATATCAGTATTACCTTTTTTTGGTTGTGGTAATCTGAGGGCCAGCAAGAAAGTTTTAACTCCTGTTAAGAGAAATCAGTTTAAAATGTAATTTTTATAGTAGGTGAAAGCAAATATCATAGTTTCATTCTTCAGAGAGTCATTTGGTGATTTTTTGAGTTGGTTTGAACAAGCTGCTAATGCAGGAACTCTAATGCAGCTTATTTACTGAGAAGTTTTAGTTGCTCTTGGTTACTTTAAATTTAAGTCATATTTATAATACAGAGTTTCACATCAACCTTTATTAAAGTATCTCTTAATACCTTTTGGTATCCTTCACAGTGCTTTGCATAAATATTGGGGGGAGGTGGGAGAGTCAAATATGATTTAAAAATTGTTTTGCATTAAAATTATGTAATCATGGTAGAAAATCAGATAGTTAAACCAAGAGGGAGAGAAAGACCCCAAATCCCCAGTACTCAAAAGACAACCACTGTTGATATTTGGTATATATCTATCCATATACTTGCGGAGAGAATGCAGGATATATTCCATTAGGTACAGCAGAGTTCATTAGCATGTGAAGGGTGGAAAGATGCAAAAGAAACAGAAGTGAAGGGAACTAATGTGAATCTTGTGGTATCTGTGGCCAGACACTATGCTAAATGCTTTATTTAAAAAATTTTTTGAGGTAGGTGTTCTTAATCCCACTTTCCAGGAAGAGAAACTGAGATTTTGGAGGCATTCAGTATCTTGCCTAAGGTAAGTAGTGGAATTAGGATGTAAGTCCATGTCTCATGAGGTAACTTATATTATATCTAAGAAAGCATAAGTTAGACCATATCATTCCTCTGTTCTTAACCTTCCGGTGTCTTCCCAGCGCACATAGGAAAAAAACAACTCAGGTTCTTTCCTTAGTTTATAAAGCACTTGCACGGCCTGGTCCTTCCTGCCCATCTCTCTGACCTCATTCCCGTCACTGTCCCCTCACTTTCTGTGCTCTGGCTTCAGTGGCCTCCTTGCTTTTAACACTAAGCACACTAAGTATCTGCCTCAAGGTCTTTGTGCATAGTTTCCTCCGTCTGTGACACTCTTACCTCAGATCTTCATGTGATTTGCTCTCTCGATTCTTTCAGGTCTTTGCCCAAATGCCATCTCTTCAAAGAATCTTTCCCTGACTGCTTTATCTAAACTGGTAGCTGCTGTCTCTATGTCTCTGCCCAGCTTTGTTTTTCTTGACAGGACTTAACTTTCTGACACTATACTTTGCATTTGTTTGTTTATTGCTTGGCTCTAAATACATAAGCTTTGTGAGAGCTGTAGTGCGACAGACTAGAACAGTGCCTGGCATATAGTAGACTCAAATATTTCTCGGTGAATGAATGCATATAACATAAGAATTCTGAAATGCAAAAAGGTAACTTTTGGCCTGCTTAATTAAAATTGCCCTTGATAAAGTGTGGCTTTTGGGGTACCCTTAAAGACTGTTTGAAACTTCTTTGGAATCAGGTCTTAGGTATTTTTGTACCAAACTTTAAAATTACTTGAGGGTTTTGGTGATGCATGCAAAGCAGGTTATAATGTTGTCAAAATCACTTGCTTTCCCTGCTTCCAAGTGGGTGAGACATTTAAGGGTCATTAAAATAAAACACTGACTTTTCACGTATATTTTATAGGCCTATTATAACCACAAACCATTTTTCAGTGGTTCTTAGTTTAGGTTGCAGTACACATTGCCACAGGGCTGAAATGTTTTTAGTCTTGATGAAATAATTTGAAAATAATTATATCCTCTCCACAACAAAGATGTCTCTATGTCCCAATATATAGTAAGCGCTTCCCCAAATTTCTCTGGGAAAAATTTTAAACGTCAAAAGTTTAAAGAACAGTACAATGAACATCCATATGCCATTTACCTGGATTCATCAATTGTTAACTCTTTGCTAAATTTGTTACCTGTTGCTCTCCCTCCCTCCTTCCTTCTTTCCCTTTCTCTCTCCTTCTGTCTCTCTCCCTCTTTCCACACACACTCATATACATATATACATACACTTATTATTTTGCTTAACCAGTCGAAAGTAAGCTACAGACATTATGACACTTCACTCCTAAAATATCTCAGCATGTATTTCCTATGCAGGGTTGTTTTCTTATATAACCACAGCACTATTATCACATCCAATGAAATTAACATTGATAAAATAATATTATCTAATATGCAGTCCATACTGAGATTTCCCTAATGTCCAAAAATGTTCTTTGTGTATATATATTTTCTTAATGAAGGATCACGCTTTACATTTGGTTGTAATGACTCTTTAGTCTCCTTTAATCTAAAATAAATCCCTTACCCTTATTCCCCCCACCCCTTTTATTAGTGTCTTTCATGACACTGTCATATTTGAGGAAACAAGGCTGACATTCTAAATTTGTTTTTTCATGGTTAGATCCAGGTTAAACATTTTTTTGGCAAAAAAAATGCTTAGGTGTGTAGTAAGCTTTTTTTTTTCTCCTCTTAATTTATTTATTTTTGGCTGGGTTGGGTCTTGGTTGCTGTGCATGGGCTTTCTCTAGTTGCAGGGGGCGGGGCCTACTCTTCGTTGCGGTGCGCTGGCTTCTCATTGCAGTGGCTTCTCTTGTTGCGGAGCACAGGCTCTAGGTGCGTGGGCTTCAGTAGTTGTGGCACATGGGCTTAGTTGCTCTGTGGCATGTAGGATCTTCCTCGACCAGGGCTCGAACCGTGTCCCCTGCATTGGCTGGCAGATTCTTAACCACTGTACCACCAGGGACGTCCTGTTTAGTAAGCTTCTAATGCTGGAGAAACTTGGAATGAAAAGTAAAGGGTACTTCTTTGCCTTTTGTTTCTGCAGAATTCTGAACACAAGCAGTTTGCTCTGTGACTGCCATTTGAAGTGGTTGCTTCAGTGGCTGGTTGATAATAAATTTCAACATTCTGTGAATGTAAGCTGTGCACACCCTGAATGGCTAGCAGGGCAAAGCATCTTGAATGTGGATCTGAAAGATTTTGTCTGTGGTTTGTATTTTTGTTTTAATATTTTGTATATTATGCACTTACTATCTTAACAATGGAATTAAAAAAAATTTTAAATAGAACGCTTTCCCACTAGCATATCTATTTCCATTCCTTTAGATTCTTCTCTAACATTTTTATATTGTAATTGTAGCTTAAATTTTGTGTTCTTCGACTTAATATATCATAAGCAGTTTTTTTCCTCTGTGTGTTCTTAAATGATCATTTAAAATACTGTCAGTATAATAGCATCTTTATGAATGTAGGCCTTTCCCTTTTAGGGAGATTATTAACCTTAGAATAAATATCTAGTATTAAGATTCCTGAATCAAAAAGTGTTTTTTTTCATGAATTCATTCAAAAGCATGATTTTATATTTAGTAGATCTTGAAAAGTGCTACCAGGTGTTTTCAAACAGGTAGCACTAGTTTATGTTGTCACCAGCAATGTATGAATGTACCAGTTTCATTTGGTTTCTTTTTTTTGTGTGTGGTACGTGGGCTTTTCACTGTTGTGGCCTCTCCTGTTGCGGAGCACAGGCTCCGGACGCGCAGGCTCAGCGGCCATGGCTCACGGGCCTAGCCGCTCCGCGGTATGTGGGATCTTCCCGGACTGGGGCACGAACTCGTGTCCCCTGCATTGGCAGGTGGACTCTCAACCACTGCGCCACCAGGGAAGCCCGGTTTCTATTTTTGATGCATTTTCCTAAGACAGAAGCAGCAGGGTTTGGGAGTTTTTTGGAGGGGAAGGGGGACAGAGACAAGTTGTCATAGACAAGTTGTCTTGATTCTAGCACTTAATTATAATTTCAAGTATACATCTATATTGTTTTTTCTCAATTTGTAAATTTTTCTTTTACATTTACATTTCCTTTAAAGTAACTAATTCTTAGCTTTACACAGTGAAACTTTTAGATTAGTGTATCTGTGTTGCATATCAGTAGTAACTCTGATCATTTAGATACTTGTATATTGCCAGATGTATTTCCACAGTCTACTTAAAGATGCTTAGGACATTTGGAAGTTCAGGCACATAAAATACTTAAGTTGTTTTTACATACTTTAAGGAAGAAAACAAAGAATCTAGTAATGATTAAATTCTGCTTACATTGCCATGAATGCCCTTCTGACTTTACTTATTTTTAAACATAAGCTTACACCATACAATTTATCTTCTTTTTTTGGTTATCACTTTTATGGCACAGTGAAATGTTACCCAGTGAAGACATTGGTTAAGAATTCATATACTTGCTTCTCTGAATCAGTCCAATAATATATTATTATTTATGAATCTATAGTTTATTAGCCAGTCCTAAGCCAGTCTTCATTTGGACATTTGACATGTTTGGAATTTTTCACTATTTTAGGTTAAAGTTATGCACAAAGTACTTTCAAATAGTATGTTTTATTAATAGGAATACCTATTTTTATATATGTTGTATATACACACAAACACACACATACACATACACACAAGGGGTAATAGAATTAGAGCTTGTTTTAAAATTCTAATTTAGGTTTCTCCTTTTCTCAGTAACTGGTAATACTTAAGAAGTACATTCAAAGCATAAGTGACAGTAAGTGATGGTAGAAAGAGTGCTAAGCCCTGAAGTCTGAAAACCTGGGTTCCAGTCCAGGCTTAGCTGCAGAATTGCATATCTTAGAGCAAGTCATTTGACCCTTCTGGGCATCATTTTCCTCATCTTAAAACAAGGGAATTGGATTCTAGCTCTATAGTCCCTTTCAACCTTAACATGACATTTTGTAAACATAACATGCAATTTTACATTATTTGTTTTAAAATTGAATCTATAGAAGCAAAAATAAATAACTGACTTGGCTTCTGCCCCATTTCTTTCTCCTTAGATGATTTTCTCAAGCCGCAGATAAGAGCCCATCCTGAAACCACAGTTGCTCTAAGAAGCATGAACGTGACTCTGACATGCACTGCAGTGAGCAGCAGTGATTCACCCATGTCTACTTTGTGGCGCAAAGACAGTGAAATCTTGTATGATGCCGATATTGAGAATTTTGTTCATTATCAGCAACAAGCTGGAGAAGCTCTGGAATATACTAGTGTCTTACATCTTTTCAATGTAAATTTTACAGATGAAGGAAAATATCAGTGTATTATTACTAATCACTTTGGTTCTAACTATTCTCATAAAGCCAAACTGACTGTGAATGGTAAGAAATTATGCTCCCTGATAGTTTTGTGGTTAGAAGGATTTTTCATGTTTGATTTTTGAATCTTTGAACCAAGAAAATTAGGATAAACCTGACATTGCGGGGGGAGTCCTTACTGTTTTTGTCTTTAGGGTTATGACAGTATACAGACTGGATTGCTAATTTACCCACTTACTGTCCCTAATCAGTCTTTGACTGAGGGGTAAAGGTGAATTCTGTGGCTCTAGGAGATGGGCTACTTTCACTTTTATTTATGCTTTTGAAACAAAAATTTTTTTTAATTCTCCATTTTCTTTCCAGAACCATAATTCTGTTCTGAAAACTGAAATTTATCCCTGACATTGTTCACAGGCCGTCCAACAACTGGGAGTATTGAGAACATTTCTGGGTCCAGTGATCATTATCATCGTCTAAATGTAGTCACACAAAACCATTTTTGAAAATAATGGCTTGGGCTTCCCTGGTGGCGCAGTGGTTGAGAGTCCGCCTGCCGATGCAGGGGACGCGGGTTCGTGCCACCGTCCGGGAGGATCCCACATGCCGCGGAGCGGCTGGGCCTGTGAGCCATGGCCGCTGAGCCTGTGCGTCCAGAGCCTGTGCTCCGCAATGGGAGAGGCCACTGTTGTGTGAGAGGCCCGTGTAACGCAAAAAAAAAAAAGAAAAAAAAAAGAAAAGAATGCTCTTTTTCATTGTGGCTGTGAAAGAAAAAAACAAAACAGCTTGAGTGATCTATTGCCTGTTAGGCCGAATAACTACAACACTTCAGGCTTTGTGCAACCAAAAGATGTACATATGTCTTGCTCCTGGGTGGTTTTATGAGATGTTTGAAGGCATAAATTTTTTTTATCATGCAGTTTCCTTGACAGCTTTGTAGATGTTTGTTTGGGAAGCACCATTTAGTCTCTTAAGTAAGGGAGTCATAGTAAATATTAAGTTCTAAAATATATGTTCAAAAAGGTTTGTGGCTTCTGCTTTTTCTGTCCCTATCAAGGAGATCAGGTAGATTTGCCACGCATTCTAGAAGAGTTAGTCATCACTGTACTCCATGCTCTGAGGTTCTGGGAGAAAAGATGGCCTCTGAAGTAGTATTTATTGTCAATGCAGGGAGCGTGTCTTCTCAAAGAAATGGAGCATTACAACAGTTGGTATTTTACCTAATAGAGTCTCCCTTGTATGTATGTATGAGTGTATGTGTATATAAATATAAATATATATAAATATATATATGTATATACCCCCCCACCCCACACACACACTTTCTCTTGGTGATCTTTTTTGGAACAGAGATGCCATCTTTTCTGAAAACTCCAATGGATCTAACTATTCGCACTGGTGCCATGGCCAGATTAGAATGTGCTGCAGAGGGGCACCCTGCACCTCAGATTTCCTGGCAGAAAGATGGTGGTACTGACTTTCCTGCGGCTCGAGAGAGACGCATGCATGTCATGCCTGAGGATGATGTCTTCTTCATCGCAAATGTGAAAATAGAAGACATGGGGATCTATAGCTGCATGGCACAGAACATAGCAGGCGGCCTCTCAGCAAATGCTTCATTAATCGTGTTAGGTATGTTTATTGCTCTGTGGGTCCCTGCTTTTGTGGGAGTCTTTTTATTATGGATTGACTCTTGGTCTTAATGGCAAGAATCTGTGTTTGAGATTTTAGTTGGGATTCTTATATCTTTGTTTCCTTGTTCTGCCACTTTATGCAGGGTTATGTCAGCCATATTAGTGGATCAGTTATTAGTGGATCAGTAAACTGAAATCTGGGGAAATTCTGAGGGCAGAATTAGAGATTTTTATCCCATAAATTGAAAATTCAAATCCCTTTGTCCTGTTATGTTTCCCTCTGTAAGTTTTCTACTTCATGTATATGTTTTTTCTACTATTCAGTAGTGAGTTTGCACTTTTATACTGCCTCATATACCTGCTTCACAGAGAACTTGAGACAATGTAACTTTCCCCCCAGTTCATTTTTTTTTTTTTTTAATTATAAGACGAAAAAAATGATCTGTCTTCTGGTTAGATTTCCTGTTTTCCTTCCAGTGTGCTCCTGTTAATCCTATCCTCTGGTAAAATGGCTTTTCCCCATAGATTTCCCCTGATAAGCCAGTTTGTTTTCTTATGAGAACACTTTTCTTTTCTTTTTAAATTGGGGTATAGTTGTTTTACAGTGTTGTGTTAGTTTCTGCTGTACAGCGAAGTGGAGTTCCCTGTGCTATACAGCAGGTTCTCATTAGTTATCTGTTTTATACATATTAGTGTATATATGTCAATCCCAGTCTCCCAATTCATCCCACCCCCCACCCTCTTCCCCCTTTGGCGTCCATACGTTTGGAGAACACTTTTCTTCATGGGACTCAAATTCAAGGTAAATTCTCTTTTCCTCTAGATGTTAGGGTTTTAAAAAATGTGTTGGTTTGTGTAATTACTTGTGTAATCAGAAAAATAAGTTTATTGTTTAAAAAATTTAAGATATGTAGAAAATTAGAAAAAAAGAGGGAAAGTCACTCAGACACTGTTAAAGATTTTGACATATTCTGGACTTTTTAAACACTCATCTTGGGACTTCCCTGGTGGTCCAGTGCTGAAGAGTCCACCTTACAATGCAGGGGATGTGGATTCAATCCCTGGTCAGGGAACTAAGAGCCCACGTGCCTCAGGGCAACTAAGCCTGCGCACCACAACTACTGAGCTCACTTCTCAACTAGAGAACCTGCCTGCCACAAACTACAGAGCCCGTGCTCTGGAACCCACGTGCCACAATTATAGAGCCCGCGCACCCTGGAGCCTGTGCACCACAACTAGAGAAGAGAAAACCCACATGCCACAACTAGAGAGAAACCCACGTGTGTGCTGCAAGGAAAGATCCCGCATGCCTCAGTGAAGATCCCGCATGCCACAGCTAAGACCTGACATAGCCAAAAATAAATTAAATAAATAAATAAATAATAAATCTTTTAAAAACCCCACAAAACTCATCTTGGGACTTCCCTGGCAGACCAGTGGTTAAGACTTGGCCTTCTGGGACTTCCCTGGTGGTGCAGTGGTTAAGAATCCACCTGCCAATGCAGAGAACATGGGTTCGAGCCCTAATCCGGGAAGATCCCACATGCTGCAGAGCAACTAAGCCCGCGTGCCACAACTACTGAGCTTGCGCTCTAGAGCCCGCGAGCCACAACTACTGAAGCCCGTGCACCTAGAGCCTGTGCTCTGCAGCAAGAAGCCACTGCAATGAGAAGCCCATGCACCACAACAAAGAGTAGCCCCAGCTCACTGCAACTAGAGAAAGCCGGCACGCAGCAATGAAGACCCAGTGCAGCCAAAAGTAAATAAATAAATAAATTTAAAGAATTAAAAAGATCAATGAAAGAAATACTTATAAACAAAACAAAAGCTTCGCCTTCCAATGCAGGGGGTGTGGGTTCGATCCCTGGTTGGGGAGCTAAGATCCCACATGCCTCACAGCCAAAAAACCAAAACATAAAACAGAAGCAATATTGTAACAAACTCAATAAAGACTTTAAAAATGGTCCACATCCAAAAAAAAAAAAAATCTAAAAAAGAAAAATAAAACACTCATCTTTATGTGGTTATGTATGCCTACTTTTTTCCACTTAATATTGTATCACAGGGTTACCTTGTCATTAAGTCTTCATGAATATCATGTGGCTGTGGTATAATTTACTTACTCATTTTTCTGCTAGATTTTTAGATTTTTTCCCTTTCCCTTTAAAAATTACAACTAATTTTGTAATAAGCATTTTTGTATATAAATCTTTGAATTCTTTGCTTAGGATAGCTTGCTCAAGGTGGAATTCCTGAGATAAGATTTAGATTTTTTGAGGCTTTTGCTTTTCTGAAACATTAACTTCTCATCCTCCCATGAGCATATGAAAGTGCTTATTTCATCATAACCTAATTAGTCTAATTCAATTAGGAATAAAACTGCCTAATATTTTTTAATGCATTCTTTCTGTTAGAGACACCCTCATTTATTAGACCTCTGGAGGACAAGACAGTAACCCGAGGTGAAACGGCAGTATTACAGTGCATAGCTGGAGGGAGTCCTGCCCCTCGCCTCAACTGGACCAAAGATGATGGACCACTGCTGGTGACAGAACGGCACTTCTTTGCTGCAGCCAACCAGCTTCTCATCATTGTAGATGCTGGGCTAGAAGATGCTGGGAAATATACCTGCATTATGTCCAACACCCTTGGGACAGAACGTGGTCACATTTACCTAAATGTGATTTCAACCCCCAACTGTGACTCTTCCCAGAGTAGCATTGGGCATGAAGACGATGGGTGGACCACAGTTGGTATTGTCATCATTGTTGTGGTCTGCTGTGTTGTGGGTACCTCTTTGATCTGGGTCATTGTTATTTACCACATGAGAAGGAAAAATGAAGACTATAGTATCACGAACACAGGTGAGTGGTACCCGGTTGGCCCTTGTGGCTTATACCTGAGTCAGGAATGTAGTGTAGGATTTGTTGTTAAATATAAAAAACTAAGGAGCTTTGATAATTTATGTGTGATGGAAGAGTTTTACTGTTAAAATGTTGGTGTCTGGTCTACTTCCTTGATGTAATGGAACCGCTC
>NW_006786594.1:624283-712221 GCF_000442215.2 Lipotes vexillifer
ATAAGCTTAAGAATTTGTAGACAGTCCCCCAAAACTTTGTTCTTTTAAACAGTTGCATGTGCACCTTCTTTCTTTAATACCTAAGGCTCATTTCCATTGTAATTTTCCTTTGGGGAAGAGTGGAGTCGTTATGACAGAGATCAGTCTTTCACACCTGTCCCCCACCCTGAAATCCTGTAAGAGAAGAGGTACAGCCAGATAGATTGCTGAAGTGTGTCTATGGATAAGATTTCAGACTTCAGGGTTTTGTTCTTTTGGTAATACTTTTAAAATGAAGCTTGGGGGAGAATTCTAGTGAGAAATAATTTTCAGAGAAAATTCTAGGAATTGTTGAGTTCCTAGGTACATAACATTTTCCTGGCCATTAGTACCAAAGTAGAATACATTTGCAAGATAGTCTTCTGAGTTTTGGCTTAAATTGCCTAACTTGATTTGAGAGTTACAGATGTCTCTTTTACAGACGAGCTCAATCTGCCTGCAGACATTCCCAGCTACCTGTCTTCCCAAGGAACACTGTCTGAGCCACAGGAAGGCTACAGCAACTCTGAGGCAGGCAGTCATCAGCAACTTATGCCTCCTGCCAATGGATATTTACACAAAGGCGCTGATGGTAATGACTTTTTATTATCTGTGCTTACAATTTCAGCCTACCCTGTTTAGTTTTTTTTTTAAGGGTATAGTTTTCCCCAGTAATCTGAAGGAATATTTTAAAGTAAGCTACTCAGTGAAAACATTTGCCCCATGCAAAATAGGATAAAAATTGACTAAAGTCTTTTTTTTGTGAGTTTTTGAATTTTATTTAATTTTTATACAGCACGTTCTTATTAGTCATCAGTTTTATACACATCAGTGTATACATGTCAGTCCCAATCTCCCAATTCATCACACCACCAACACCATCCCCCACCACTTTGCCCCCTTGGTGTCCATACGTTTCTTCTCTACATCTGTCTCAATTTCTGCCCTGAAAACCAGTTCATCTGTACCATTTTTCTAGGTTCCACATATATGCGTTAATATACAATATTTGTTTTTCTATTTTTGACTTACTTCACTCTATATGACAGTCTCTAGATCCATCCACGTCTCAACAAATGACCCAATTTCGTTCCTTTTTACGGCCGAGTAATATTCCATTGTATATATGTACCACATCTTCTTTATCCATTCGTCTGTCGATGGGCATTTAGGTTGCTTCCATGACCTGGCTATTGTAAATAGTGCTGCAGTGAACATAGGGGTGCATGTGTCTTTTTGAATTATGGTTTTCTCTGGGTATATGCCCAGTAGTGGGATTGCTGGATCATATGGTAATTCTCTTTTTAGTTTTTTAAGGAACCTCCATACTGTTCTCCATAGTGGCTGTATCAATTTACATTCCCACCAACACTGCAAGAGGGTTCCCTTTGCTCCACACCCTCTCCAGCATTTGTTGTTTGTAGATTTTCTGAAAATGCCCATTCTAACTGGTGTGAGGTGATACCTCATTGTAGTTTTGATTTGCATTTCTCTAATAATTAGTGATGTTGAGCAGCTTTTCATGTGCTTCTTGGCCATCTGTATGGCTTCTTTGGAGAAATGTCAATTTAGATCTTCTGCCCATTTTTGGAAAGGGTTGTTTTTTTTTAATATTGAGCTGCATGAGCTGTTTATGTATTTTGGAGATTAATCCTTGGTCCGTTGATTCGTTTGCAAATATTTTCTCCCATTCTGAAGGTTGTCTTTTCGTCTTGTTTATGGTTTCCTTTGCTGTGCAACAGCTTTGAAGTTTCATTAGGTCCCATTTGTTTATTTTTGTTTTTATTTCCATTTCTCTAGGAGGTGGGTCAAAAAAGATCTTGCTGTGATTTATGTCAAAGAGTGTCCTTCCTATGTTTTCCTCTAAGAGTTTTATAGTGTCTGGTCTTACATTTAGGTCTCTAATCCATTTTGAGTTTATTTTTGTGTATGGTGTTAGGGAGTGTTCTAATTTCATTCTTTTACATGTAGCTGTCCAGTTTTCCCAGCACCACTTACTGAAGACACTGTCTTTTCTCCATTGTATATCCCTGCCTCCATTGTCATAGATTAGCAGACCATCGGTGTGTGGGTTTATCTCTGGGCTTTCTATCTTGTTCCATTGATCTATATTTCTGTTTTTGTGCCAGTACCATATTGTCTTGATTACTGTAGCTTTGTAGTATAGTCTGAAGTCAGGGAGTCTGATTCCTCCCACTCCGCTTTTTTCCCTCAAGACTGCTTTGGCTATTCGGGGTCTTTAGTGTCTCCGTACAAATTTTAAGATTTTTTGTTCTAGCTCTGTAAAATATGCCATTGGTGATTTGATAGGGATTGCATTGAATCTGTAGATTGCTTTGGGTAGTATAGTCATTTTCACAATTTTGATTCTTCCAATCCAAGAACATGGTATATCTCTCCATCTGTTGGTATCATCTTTAATTTCTTTCATCAGTGTCTTATAGTTTTCTGCCTACAGGTCTTCTGTCTCCCTAGGTAGGTTTATTCCTAGGTATTTTATTCTTTTTGTTGCAGTAGTAAATGGGAGTGTTTCCTTAATTTCTCTTTCAGATTTTTCATCATCAGAGTATAGGAATGCAAGAGATTTCTGTGCGTTAATTTTGTATCCTACAACTTTACCAGATTCATTGATTAGCTCTAGTAGTTTTCTGGTGGCATCTTTAGGATTCTCTGTATAGTGTCATGTCATCTGCAAACAGTGACAGTTTTACTTCTTCTTTTCCAATTTGTATTCCTTTTATTTCTTTTTCTTCTCTGATTGCTGTGGCTAGGACTCCCAAAACTATGTCAAATAAGAGTGGTGAGAGTGGACATCCTTCTCTCGTTCCTGATCTTAGAGGAAATGCTTTCAGTTTTTCACCATTGAGAATGGTGTTTGCTGTGGGTTTGTCATATATGGCCTTTATTATGTTGAGGTGGGTTCCTTCTATGCCCACTTTCTGGAGGGTTTTTATCATAAATGGGTGTTCAATTTTGTCAAAAGCTTTTTCTGTATCTATTGAGAAGATCATATTAACAAACTGAAGATCATCTTCAGTTTGTTAATATGGTGTATCACATTGATTGTTTGCGTATATTGAAGAATCCTTGCATCCTTGGGATAAATCCCACTTGATCATGGTGTATGATCCTTTTAATGTGTTGTTGGATTCTGTTTGCTAATATTTTGTTGAGGATTTTTGCATCTGTATTCATCAGTGATATTGGTCTGTAATTTTATTTTTTTGTAGTATCTTTGTCTGGTTTTGGTATCAGGGTGATGGTAGCCTCATAGAATGAGCTTGGGAGTTTCCCTTCCTCTGCAATTTTTTGGAAGAGTTTGAGAAAGATGGGTATTAGCTCTTCTCTAAACGTTTGATAGAATTCACCTGTGAAGCCATCTGGTCCTGGACTTTTGTTTGTTGGAAGGTTTTTAATCACAGTTTCAATTTCATTACTTGTGATTGGTCTGTTCATAGTTTCTGTTTCTACCTGGGTCAGCCTTGGAAGGTTATGCCTTTCTAAGAATTTGTCCATTTCTTCCAGGTTGTCCGTTTCATTGGCATAGGGTTGCTTATAGTAGTCTCAGGATGCTTTGTGTTTCTGCAGTGTCGTAACTTCCCCTTTTTCATTTTATTGATTTGAGTCCTCTCCCTGTTTTTCTTGATGTGTCTGGCTAATGGTTTATCAATTTTGTTTATCTTCTCAAAGAACCAGCTTTTAGTGTTATTGCTCTTTGCTTTTGATTTTTTGTTCTATTTCATTTATTTCTGCTCTGATATTTATGATTTCTTTCCTTCTGTTAACTTTGGGTTTTGTTTGTTCTTCTTTCTCTAGTTCCCTTAGGTGTAACGTTAGATTGTTTGAGATTTTGCTTGTTTCTTGAGGTAGGCTTGTATTGCTGTAAACTTCCCTCTTAGAACTGCTTTTGCTGCATCCCATAGGCTTTGGATCGTCGTGTTTTCATTGTCATTTGTCTCTAGGTATTTTTTGATTTCCTCTTTGATTTCTTCAGTGATCTCTTGGTAATTTAGTAACGTATTGTTTAGCCTCCATGTGTTTGTGTTTTTTATGTTTTTTTTCCCTGTAATTGATTTCTAATCCCATAGTGTTGTGATCAGAAAAGATGCTTGATATGATTTCAATTTTCTTAAATTTACTGAGGCTTGATTTGTGACCCAAGATGTGATCTATCCTGGAGAATGTTCCATGCTGACTTGAGAAGAAAGTGTAATCTGCTGTTTTTGGATGGAATGTCCTATAAATATCAATTAAATGTATCTGGTCTATTGTGTCATTTAAAGCTTCTGTTTCCTTATTAATTTTCTGTTTGGATGATCTGTCCATTGGTGTAAGTGAGGTATTAAGGTCCCCCACGATTGTTGTGTTACTGTTGATTTCCTCTTTTAAAGCTGTTAGCAGTTGCCTTATGTATTGAGGTGCTCCTATGTTGGGTGCATATATATTTATAATTGTTATATCTTCTTCTTGGATTGATCCCTTGATAATTATGTAGTGTCCTTCCTTGTCTCTTGTAACATTCTTTATTTTAAAGTCTATTTTATCTGATATGAGTATTGCTACTCCAGCTTTCTTTTGATTTCCATTTGCATGGAAGCCTGTTTGTTTTGGTTGGAGCATTTAATCCTTTCACGTTTCAGGTAATTATCAATATGTATGTTACTATGACCATTTTCTTAATTGTTTTGGGTTTGTTTTTGTAGGTCCTTTTCTTCTCTTGTGTTTCGTAGTTAGAGAAGTTCCTTTAGCATTTGTTGTAGAGCTGGTTTGGTGGTGCTGAGTTTTCTTAGCTTTTGCTTGTCTGTAAAGCTTTTGATTTCTTCGTCAAATCTGAATGAGATCCTTGCTGGGTAGAGTAATCTTGGTTGTGTAGGTTCTTCCCTTTCATCACTTTAAGTATATCATGCCACTGCCTTCTGGCTTGTAGAGTTTCTGCTGAGAAATCAGCTGTTAACCTTATGGGGGGGTTCCGTTGTATGTAATTTTTCATTTTTCTTTTGCTGCTTTCAGTATTTTTTCTTTGTCTTTAATTTTTGTCAGTTTGATTATTATGTGTCTCGGCGTGTTTCTCCTTGGGTTTATCCTGTATGGGACTCTCTGCGCTTCCTGGACTTGGGTGGCTATTTCCTTTCCCATGTTAGGGAAGTTTTTGACTATCATCTGTTCACATATTTTCTTGGGTCCTTTCTCTCTCTCTTCTCCTTCTGGGACTCCTATAATGCGACTGTGGCTCCATTTAATGTTGTCCCAGAGGTCTCTTAGGCTGTCTTCATTTCTTTTCATTTTTTTTCCTTTATTCTGTTCCACAGCAGTGAATTCCTCCATTCTGTCTTCCAGGTCTCTTATCTGTTCTTCTGCCTCAGTTATTCTGCTATTGATTCCTTCTAGTGTATTTTTCATTTCAGTTATTGTATTGTTCTTCTCTGTTCTTTAATTCTTCTAGGTTTTTGTTAAACATTTCTTGCATCTTCTCGATCTTTGCCTCCATTCTTTTCCCGAGGTCCTGGATCATGTTTACTATCATTATTCTGAATTCTTTTTCTGGAAGGTTGCCTATCTCCACTTCATTTAGTTGTTTTTCTGGGGTTTTATCTTGTTCCTTGATCTGGTACATAGCCCTCTGCCTTTTCATCTTGTCTATTTTTCTGTGAATGTGGTTTTTGTTCCATAGGCTGCAGGATTGTAGTTGTTCTTGCTTCTGCTGTCTGTCCTCTGGTGGATGAGGCCATCTAAGAGGCTTGTGCAAGTTTTACTGATGGGAGGGACTGGTGGTGGGTAGAGCTGGCTGTTGCTCTGGTGGGCAGAGCTCAGTAAAACTTCAGTCCGCTTGAGTGCTGATGGGTGGGGCTGGATTCCCTCCCTTTTGGTTGTTTGGCCTGAGGCGACCCAACACTGGAAACTGCAGGCTGTTTGGTGGGGCTGATGGGGGACTCTGGGAGGGCTCACCCCACGGAGTGCTTCCCAGAACTTCTGCTGCCAGTGTCCTTGTCCCTTGGTGAGCCACAGCTGCCCCCTGCCTCTGCAGGAGACCCTCCAACACTAGCAGGTAGCTCTGGTTCAGTCTCCCTGGGGTCACTCCTCCTTCCCCTGCGTCCCGATGCGCACAGTACTTGTGTGTGCCCTCCAAGAGTGGAGTCTCTGTGTTCCCCAGTCCTGTCAGAGTCCTGCAGTCAAATCCCGCTAGACCTCAAAGTCTGATTCTCTAGGAATTCCTCCTCCCGTTGCTGGACCCCCAGGTTCAGAAGCCTGACCTGGGGCTCAGAACCTTCACTCCAGTGGGTGGACTTCAGTGGTATAAGTGTTCTCCAATTTGTGCGTCACTCACCCAGCCTTATGGGATTTGATTTTATTGTGATTACACCCCTCCTACCGTCTCACTGTGGCTTCTCCTTTGTCTTTGAATGTGGGGTGTCTTTTTTGGTGAGTTCCTGTGTCTTCCTGTTGATGATTGTTCAACAGTTAGTTATGATTCTGGTGTGAGAGGGAGTGAGAGCACGTTCTTGTACTCCGTCATCTTGGTTCAGGCTCTAAAGTCTTAACAGAGGAGAAAATCTTCTGACAGAAAGGAGTAACACATCCTTAAACAAGGGATTGGAGAACACAGCAGAGGCTCCCAAACCAAAGTATTGTTGTAGGAAGGAGGTGCTCTAGAAACTTTCTTCAGGTGTCTTTTATCCTTTTCAGGCATGAGCGCCCTTCAGACCATATCCAGGGGAGGTTGTATCTCCTGCTGACAGGTAGATATTCACTAAGGTTTAAAGGGCATTGATGATTCTCAGCTTATATTGGAGAACATCAGAGAGATATAAAATAGTTAAGTGAACCTGACTTCTCAACACTACTTTTCCCGACTCTACTCTTCCCATAGGGAGTGACAGAACACAGGGAAGTGAATTAAGGGGTAGAATTCGGTTTGACTCCCAGTTCCTCTTTCCAGCCATGTGGTCACCAACAAGTTACTTAAAAGCTGAGCTTTAATCTCCTCATTTTAAAAATAAAGAAACAATATTTTATAGAGCATTTCTCTCATGATTCTTAAATATTCTTGCCACAAATCTTTGTATTACTTCAAGTACTATACACATAGAAGCTCTATTGCATTATTTTGGCTTTCCATGGAAAGGGGGGTATTTCTGGCTTTTTTTTTTTTTTTTTTTCTTTTTGGCCATACCGTGCGGCTTGTGAGATCTTAGTTCTCCGGCCAGGATGGCCTCTAGGTGCGCAGGCTTCATTAGTTGTGGCACGCGGGCTCAGTAGTTTTGGCACATGAGCTCTAGAGTGCAGGCTCAGTAGTTGTGGCACATGGGCTTAGTTGCTCCGCAGCATGTGGGATCTTCCGGACCAGGGCTCGAACCCGTGTCCCCTGCATTGGCAGGCAGATTCTTAACCACTGCGCCACAAGGGAAGTGCCCCTCTAGCTTTTTAAAGAATACTTAAAAGCCTCTACTTTTTGAAATTTGTAGGAAATAACACTGCTTTCTGGGTTAAACTTAATTACTTCCTGTTCTTTTCCAGTTCTAACATTCTGTTGCTTGAACATGAATAAGTAAGTCTCTATTTCTCACTTTCCTCTTTTTTTATCATTCAGTTTTCAAAGCACATAATTGTCCAGGGAGCTCATTATTAAACTTTTACTTCTGCCAAACACACACTTGTCAGGAGGACTCTTGACCGTCAGAGGCTTTCTCTAGGGGTCCTTTTAGCAATTAGTGTTGCTTAACCTCTTGACTTAACAATAGTTATGTGGGCTTTTGTGAAATAAAGTCATCAAAACCCCTCATTCTCTGCTTTAGTTTGCTTAAGCCAAACATGTGTTTTGTAGCACAGTGCCAGCCTTATCTTGGCTCCCTTGATTTGCACATGACCTTATCCAAGCTGGACAGAGAAGGCTTAATGTACTACTCAAGAGCATGGGTGCTGGAGCCAGAGGGCCTGAGTTTAAATTGCAGCTCTTCACTCGGGCAGTATGTCTTTGGGCCTTACCTGACCTCTCTGTGTTGTAGTTACTCTGTCTGTAAAATAGGGATAATAATAATACTTACCTCTTAGGGATGTTATACAGATTAAATTAGTTAGTTCACAGAAAGACCTTGAAACTTCATCTGGTTTATAATGCAAGTTTTGGACAAATGCCAGATATGATGACAACTGTTAGAGAAAACCAATAGTTGGCAAAACTGATTCCTTAACTGAAGGATGTTTGGGTTCTTTCCCGTGTTGTCATTAGGTGGCACTGGCACCAGGGTTATCTGCTCGGATTGTTATGACAATGCTAACATCTACTCCCGGACCCGAGAATACTGTCCATACACCTATATTGCTGAAGAGGATGTTCTAGATCAGACACTGTCCAGCCTTATGGTCCAGGTGCCCAAAGAGACTTATTTGGCACATCTTCCCCAAGATGCCACCACCCTGGAGAGCCTGGTATCAGCAGCAGATAGAGAGATGTCTGCCTTTCCCACCAACCATGAGAGGATAAATGAGAAGAAACTTTCCTCCACACAGAAGAACAGTGGTAAAGGGCACAGTGTTTTTTGTTATTTTGGTTTGTTTTCACTTTCACCTACTTGAGTTTTCCTTCTGTCATATAGGTAGCACTCTCATTTGACAGAAGCAAACAGGTTGGTATAATGGAGTAATTAGCTACTATTAATTGGTATAAACTAGAGCCAAAGATTTTTAGAGATTAGATTTAGAAAGAAGTCTGGATCTGTAGGATGAAAACAGCTTTTGTGGGAGTAGCAAGATCTTACTTCTAAAGATTCAGAAGCCATGTAGAAAAAGTTTCTATAAAGAAGTTTCATACAGGCACTACTTTTTTCTTCCATGTTTATTTAAAGAATGGAGACTTGAAATGCTAAGGATATAATGATTTGGGCATAATTTGATGAAGATTTTCACTGAGATTTAAAAATGTTTTATTTGGTTGCTGTTCTATCAGGTAAACGTTGAATGTCAGTATCACTTGGCAGGTATTTGCTTTCATCTGTGAAGTATTACAGTCAGGGCCATAATTGGGAAAGCAGTTTGGGGATAGTAGCCCAGGAAAAGAAACACATGTTATATTGTGCCGACGAAGCATTTGGAGCAACCCAGTCTATAAAGCAAAGCAAAACAAAACAAAACTCTTTCTAGACCATGAAGGGCACTACTGAGCATGTCTTCCTGTCCATCCAGGCTTTTTATCCACTGTCACCCTCCTGTCAGCCTGAAATGAAAGAGCACTGGAAATAGGGTGGGGCTTTGCACCGCAGGTTTACAGTGGAAGACATTGTATAGTGGTGCTTCCAGGGATGGTTCTGGCTGGAGTGAATGAAATGACATGGACTTTTAAGGTGTGCTCTGTTGTTCTTAGTTAAGAGACCACCTCTAAAGTTTTCTAAAGAGGGTACAGGTCAGAGAAAAATATCCTGTTATTGAAGTTAGTCTCTTGTCTTTAAAATTCTGTGTCCATGAAAGAAAGGCACCAACACTAAATCCATTTCCCCGTGTCCTAGAAGAGATATACACACACAAAGTAACTTATGTAGAACTAAAAATGCAGTATCTTTCCCCGACTTTAGGGATGTGTCTTAATTGTTAATCTGGTCTGTAAGTGAGGAAATCAGCAAATGAGAGTGCTTTGGTGCATTGCCTGTTCCTTAGCTAGGGTTCTCTAGCTCCTTGCTACTCAAAGTGTGGTCTGTCAGCATCAGAATTACCTAGGAGCTTGTTAGAAATGCAGAGCATGGGTCCCACCCCAGACCTAGTGAACCAGAGTCTATATTTTAACACAATCTCCAGGTTATTTGTGTGCATATTAAAGCTTGAGAAACCCTGCTCCAGCTTACTTTGCACATGGATTTTATTTTTATTTCTGAGTGTTTGTTTCTAGAATGTTTGGCTAGCTTTTTCCAAACTATATCCCCATGAAGTTAATATAACTTTCAGTTCTGGGGAAGGAGCCCACCACTGCAGTAAATAATAATGAGAAATGCATATTTTTGAAGCCAAAGTACAGATAACCTGATTTAAAATACCAGCTTTTGGTTATTATTTTGTTGTTAGAGTTATTGGCTTGCTAGAAGCTGGAGGGGAATGGTTGTTTATTTTTAAAATGATTTTTTAAAATAAAATAATTTATTGTATCTATTTTATTTTTGGCTGCTTTGGGTCTTTGTTGCTGCTTGCAGGTTTTCTCTAGTTGCGGCGAGCAGGGGGCCACTCTTCGTTGTGGTGCGCCAGCTTCTCATTGCGGTGGCTTCTCTCGTTGCAGAGCATGGGCTCTAGGCATGTGGGCTTCGGTAGTTGTGGCACGTGGGCTCTAGAGCGCAGGCTCAGTAGTTGTGGCGCACGGGCTTAGTTGCTCCGTGGCATGTGGGATCTTACTGGACCAGGGCTCAAACCCATGTCCCCTGCACTGGCAGGCGGATTCTTAACCACTGCGCCACCAGGGAAGCCCAAAATGATTTTTTTTAAGATAGGCATTTAATTATTATTTAAAGATACAATGACTGCACTGAATCAATAATTTTTACCTATGTATTGTGCAACTTTCATTACTATATGGATACTAATTCTCTTCTAGTCTGTTTCCATGTGTCTAAAGAGTTTTAAGTTTTATAGCAGTAGAAACACCAGTAATAGGTGAAAGCAGATGACACATAGCATGGTTTCAGTAATTAATTGGTAAAGTTGTTGAGTAGAAGGGTTTGAAAGACCATGGTTTCAGTTTTTGTTTTGTTTTGTTTTGTTTTTGTTTTTGCTAAGAAAATGGCAAGTATACATTTTATCTTAACATCCTTATTCAGGAATACTGGGTTATTTCTTATTATTTCTTTGAAGACTTGGGTAGAAGAAAACTAAGTTTTAGAAAATTAATTTTAAACTTCCATTCACCACTGATAATTATTACTGTCTCTTGTTCTCAGAACCCTTGCAGCGGCCTCTGTGGAACATAAGCAAAGAACCAGGTATGCCTCATCCTCCTTTATCGCAACAGTCAGTCTTTGAGTCACCACAACTCCATCAAAACGAGGGCCTGGCAGAGAGTGATCCAGACTGTTCCACTTCCCCCATGCCCTGTCACAGGTTACACGACCACACTTTTGATTTTAGCAGGACTCGGAACATTCAAGATGGCAGTGAGGGCACATGAAACTCACTCCAGAATGAAATCTGGGCAGACTCAAATTAGTTGATTTTGTATTTACTACCTCAGAGTTCGGAAGAAACCCCAAAGTCAGCATTTGTTTTGCTCTTTGTCTACAATTACATCTGACCACATCAAGGGGGGCCAGACATTTGTTTGGGCTTATACTTGATGAAGAAAGGGTAATGGCTGACAGAAATGGGTACATCTAATAGAAAATGTGCAACACAGGCAGAGGAAGATAGAGAACAGAGTGCTGTCTTATGGTTCTACTGGGATGTGCCTAAGTGCTCATGGCCTGTTAGGGAGAGTCTCATTGCTGCTTAACACCCTGGATTGTCTCAACCTACAGAATGATCCTGAGTAAACAACGCTGTTCTATTTTGCCTTCCAAGGAACAAAAATAACTTTGGAGCCCCCCGGGAAGTGTGCCGGGGATTCTGCAGTGGTTTTAATCCTATAGTTGAGAGTGGGGCTTTGATATTCAAGGTCTTCGACAAGAATCCCAGACTTGACCAACTATTACTAGGTCGAGCGTTTTGTATTCTTGTGAATCTCTCTCTTTCTCTCTCTCTCTCTTTTTTTTTTTTTGGTCCCTATTGCCCAGGGATCTCACTATATATATATGTGCATTTATAAATAATTTTCGTATTCATTGGTCATATATGTTGCAATGTAAATATTTTTGATATGCCAAAATTATATATAATATTCAGTTATAATATTGACAGCTGCTTCTCAGACCACAGATTTTGTACAACTTGGTTTAGTGAATCCAAAGACTTTGTTTAAAGTTTTAAATATGTATTTGTTAAGAAGTATAAGTATAGAAGCAGGGTACCTAGTGATTGCATACACACAAACACAATCTTGGTGTAATTAACCACTTTCTTTATGCCTAAAGATTTGTACAGCTAATCATTTGTGATCTGTTTACAAGTGCCAGGTAATATAATCTTTCAAGCATAAAAAGGCTTTTTCAAAAGACTAGCAGTCTTGTCATTGTCATATGTACATAAAGGAAAACTTGTTTGGGGAATATCTTCCTTCAGCAAAGTACTTAGTTGATGAGGAAACCAAAGATTGCTTTTTTTTTCTGTGTGTGTGTGTGTGTGTGTGTGTGTGTGTGTGTGTTTGTTTTTTAAAATAATATCTCTTCTACCAATGCACAGTATGTCTTAAGAAGGGAAGACTGCTTTTGGGAATAGGAGAATGTGCAGAAATTCTTATACTGTAAAGCTTTAGAGTGGTCCTTGTTTTGTACAAGTGATTTTTTTTTTTTTTTTTTTTTGCGGTACGCGGGCCTCTCACTGTTGTGGCCTCTCCTGCTGCGGAGCACAGGCTCCGGATGCGCAGGCTCAGCGGCCATGGCCCACGGGCCCAGCCGCTCCGCGGCATGTGGGACCTTCCCGGACTGGGGCATGAACCCGTGTCCCCTGCATCAGCAGGCGGACTCTCAACCACTGTGCCACCAGGGAAGCCCTGTACAAGTGATTATCTAAGCCGAAAAGTTTTCTTGAATTTCTGATAGCAAAAAGTTTTATGTAAACAAAAGACTTAGTGCTCTAATAAAGTGTAATGGACTAAAGCTCTTCTTTCTGCTTTCGGAAAAAAAAGAAAGGCTGTTGGATTCTATCATCTAAATTTAGTGAGGACTAGTTACATACTAGATGACTTCAACCACTTAAATGAAAATAATCTATTTCTAAATCATTGTGCATTTCAAGGGTTTTAAGCTCACGTAATTTCTCAGCTCTTTGCCAGGAAGTTTAGCTGAATTTCATACTGTTTTTCAATCCTAAATTTTTCTCCCATAGGCAGCAGCACTTTTCTAGCTGTTTTTTGCCATCGTGCGTTTGTCTTTTTCCTTTTTAAATTGTCAGCCTCTCTTCATTTTTGCTTTGAACTCCTTAAGTATCACTATTTTCTTCTCCCTTCAATTTCTGACCCATCTTCTTACTTTACTAGGTTGCAGTATAATTTGTACTGGACTGACTTAGAATCACGAAACCTGATTTAGTTCCTAGCTCTGCTGCTTACTTGTTGTGTAATCAAGGGCAAGTCCCTTTACATCTCAGCCTGACTTTCTCATTTATGAAATGAGGGCATTTTACTAGATGCTTTAAAGCCCTTTCCAGCTGTAACATTCTATGAATCTGTGACCCCTCCTGGAATCAAGGAGGATTATCTACTCTGATAAAAAGCTGCTTTCATGAAATATTTTTTAGAGTAGAACAGGAGTGATGCTGCTTACTCTGACTTGAGCCAGATTTATTTCCTCTCTAGCAGGAGTAATGCTATAAGAAATCCTCATAAGGAGAAGAAATATTCAGCTTCTAAAACAGTGTCAGTAAACAAAGAATCTTGAGTAGATTGAGAACCACCCATTGCCATCCAGAACACCAGGTCTGAATGCTAGTATTACAGTACACCAGAGTATCAGAATCAGTTGAGAGGTGTGCCACAACTAATTTGTAACTAGTTTGTGACTCACCTTTCTAATGTATTCAAGGTCATCTCTCTAATTATAGTACTCTGACATTCTGATGGACTTTCTTTAATGAAAAAAGTGGAGTTAGAACAAGGCTGCAAGTGAGCATCAGCTGTTACATGTGAGAGGACAAAAAACAAGCTGCAAACCCGTGCTCTAGAAAACTTAAAATACATGATTGCTGCCTCTGCTTTAGCAGTGGTCTTTCTACTGCCAGTGGTGTCAGGCTGGTCTCCCGAATAGCCAGGTTCTCTGCCAACTCGAATGGTTGAGATGTCCTCCCAGGTATTGCTAGCTTTCCTAAATAACTAAATAACTTGCCTGAAAAACGAGTCAGGAATTTGTTTAAATGTGAATAGCCTATCCCTGGTCTTAAAAAATAGTAAATTTACTAAATTCTAATCTTAGGAGTTGGAATTCCTGAAATTTTTCAGTATTGCACATGTAGAGCATATAGCAAATGCTCTACTATAAACTGGATTAGTGGCTCATCCGTGTTTCTTCCCATCAGTGTAATGTCTGCCTGCCACCAATTTAATAAAAAATGTTGCAAAAGCAAGGCAAACTAAAATGCTGAGAGAAATATTGTCCCAATTACCACTTCATATCAGTAGGGATACATAAATTCTCTTAATTTGTTTGTGCCCCTCTTAGACTGATTCTGTAAGTATACCTGGAAGAAGAAATAACATTGTGCTTGTACTCCAAGTCTTCCTGCCACAGAGTCTATGCCGGACCCGTTGGCTGCCTGGCACTCAGTAGCCTCTAAAGTGCTTTCCCTAGATGTAAGTTAATCTGTAGGATAGGAAATACCAGAAACCCAGCCCAGTGTGCCATTCCCTCTAATGTGCCATCTTAGAATGCTTTAAATGTGTATTTTCTCTGTAAGGTGACTTACATGTTTAAAAACAGTTGCCTTCACATTGCCCATTGGCAGGTTGTAAAAGAAACATTAAGATGTTAAGCAACTTAGACTCTATGATCCATTTTCCTGAGAAAAGGGAGAGATGATAAAAGTCTTTAGTTACTTAAAGGGTTGTCATCTGAAACAAAGATTAGATTCACTCTTTTTATTCCAGCAGACAGGGGTCATATCAGTGGGGAAGAAGTTACAGGGAGATGTCGTCCACACTTTTGCCAATAATTCTATATAAGCTAACACTCTTAACGATTAGATTAGTCTGACAATTGGAATAATCAGCCTTTCATGGAAAAAGTATATACAGAAGCTAAATAATCATCTGTTAATAGCATTGAAGAAATTTCTGCATTGAAATCAAATATGGGCAAGATGACTTTTAGCTCTCTTTCAGTTTTATCATTGGAAATCTTCAGAAGCAAGACAGGCTTAAAACTTGGTCTTTCAGAATTCTTTATATACAGTAAGTGTGGAACACTTAAAAAGATTTTTTTTTTAAACTAAAAGATTATGTTCTTTGATTGACAAAAGGAGCCAGTTTCGTGTTAGTGGCTAAAAACATGAAACTCTGGGCTTATTCTTCTGAGAAAATCTATAAGGTTCCTAACCCAAATGGTATGACCATCATAAAAACTTTTAAAGCCTATAATGTATTATGACCTTCCCTTTTACTCTTTAATTTTTATTCCTGTTTCTTTGTATCAGTGGGACTCCATTTGGAATGGGGTTGGAATTGAGATGTTTAGGTTTATACCCAGTATTTTACCTGAGTGTGTTATGGCATCTTATCATTTTAATATCCACAGAAATGCCAAAAGGGTAATGGAGTATCCAAGGTAAATTGGCTGTCATTTTATGCTACAGCCTCCATTTCTTACTTTGCTTCTTGATGCAGATTACTGAAGTAATTGTGAAACAGTTGGACCTTAGAAAGTTGAGCTAAGATTTTTAGGCAACCTGTAAGTAATGATTCATTTTTCTCTTACGTGGTCTCTTTCCCAGTTCACTGTGGCAGATGTTTTCCCCTCTTTCTTCTTCTAATTTAAAACATTTTTGTTTGGAGTACAACCTAAGCCAACATCAGTTAGCCTTAATTTTCTTCCTTCCTTCCCCCCTTCCTCCCTTCCTCCTCGTTTGTTGACAAAAATAACATGTTCTGAATTGAGATATGTTATAAGCTTCTCTTAACAAAACAACACCTGAAAGCCCACAAATCATATGGAGGTTTTGTGGGTAGTAAGGGGTAGGGGTGTGTGTGTGTGCGTGCATGCATGGGTGAGGAGTAATATTTGGACCTGCTCCTTCAAGGTTGTGTGTTGAGTGTTTCTTAGCAGTCCTAATAATCTCCACCAATAGGTGGGGTGAAGGTGAATAAAAAGCTTGATTTGAGCCTGTTTTCAAATGTAAGGAGTAGACTGATCTTTTGTCAACTCTGTCTTTAAAGAGAAATTGATCATCGGGGGGTCAAGTGCTCTTGGAATAGCTTTTGGCTACTTAAAGTGGCCTCTTGATCCACTGAGAGACTACTTCTACCCTCTACTTTCCCCCTGTTCTCCCTTTTTACCCCTATCAGAGGATGTCAGTCTGAGCAGCCCTGGTACTAGATGTACCTAAAGAGAGTTATAAGCCAAGTTGTTGTGTTCAGTGTGGCCATTTCCTAGTGTCTATTTATATTTTCTCACACATGAGAATGTATATTTTATAAAGCATGTGTTTATCTACTTGTTTGTCTACTGTACTGTGTCTTCAATAAAGCTAAAATACATTATGATTTTCTGGTCTTCTGTTGCCTAAAGGACAGGAATGAAATGGTTCATTTTTAAGTTTGTGATCCTTTTGAGAGGGTCTCCAAATAGCTGTGCAAGAAAAATGGGAAAGGGTTGCCCTTCTCTAGTTCCTGCCGTGTTCAAGAGTCACACACGCAGCCTCGAGCCTGCCACTGGCGCACCCTGCACTGTGAGCTGCTCCAGGCAGGCACTGTGCGCTCTCTTCTTTCTCCTTTGTGCTACCCACCAGGGTGCTGTACACTTGGCAGGATGAAAACAGACACACCGAACGGTTTGTTAGAAAACACGAGTGCTTTCTAGACCGAGAAGAATTTGAAGGCAGTGTTTCTAATCTGGTAAATCTTTAACAAGATATTTGAAGAATGTCAGTATTCTGGTCAGCTTTCTCACTGTACCATGTTAGGGGCTATTTACTTTGAGTCTGTCAACTCTTTGAAGGCTGAGCTGACAATACTGATCCCATCGTCACCTGTGCTGCACTTTATTCTTTATGAGGCACATCCCACAGACATTATTTTATTTGACTCTCGCAGCACTCTTAAGATGTAGATTGGGCAGAGGATTTTTTTTTTTTTTTTTTTTTTTTTCTTGCGTTATGCGGGCCTCTCACTGTTGTGGCCTCTCCCATTTGCGGAGCACAGGCTCCGGACGCGCAGGCTCAGTGGCCATGGCTCACGGGCCCAGCCACTCCGCGGCATGTGGGATCTTCCCGAAACGGGGCACGAACCCGCGTCTCCTGCATCGGCAGGTGGACTCTCAAGCACTGCGCCACCAGGGAAGCCCTGGGCAGAGGATTTTAATCTCCACTTTTTCTACTTAACAAACGTGGCTCAGTTAGATTATCACCTACACAATGTCAAAAAGCTTTTAAAGCCCGAATTTGAATGCAGAATTTCTGACTCATACTGAGGATTTTTCCCACTGTGATACCTTCCAGTTCTGAACAGAGTATTATATCTCCAGTCTTTATAAACACTGGAATAAAAGCCTCTGGACATTGATCACTTTCAATATGGTGAAAGTCTGGACTGGAATGTATACTGGAAGTTGATTTTTACTTTATTCCTGACTATCGTTTACTTATTAGGTGGAATGAAGGAAAATGCCATGGTTTTATCATATTTTTTGTTTTGAAATGAGATGTACTAAGGCCCCAGTAATAGGGTCCTGCTGAGTTATGAAAGATATTTATTCACACTCAGCTATTTAGAAGCTTGTAACCTAGTGCTGAAGTTGTCTGTGCTGCAGGGCCAGTTGCCATGGACCATTACTTTTGTAAAATATAATAAGAATGAATTTCTAGAAAAATAAAGGACACAAAATAAGTGTAAAGTTTTTATTATAGATTTAACATATAAAAGTATTCTGTCAAACTGCTGTTAAAGTTTCTAAGTGCTTATTCTGTGCTTTGTCATGGACTAGTAGCAAAGAATTGGCAGATAGGCAAGATCTGCAGACCACTTTTGGAGTAGCACTACTGCAACCATGTAGTAACACGGTTATGTGTCATGATGGGGGTTGGTCTTGCTCATTTCTGGAGGTTCCCTTTAAACTTGCTGGTTTGCAGTGGTTGAAACGGAGAACTAGGCTTCTGTCTAGAGTCTTCCCTGACTAGAAGTAACAATTACACCACCTTTCAGCTCAGCTACCTCCGCCTGGTCTAAAGCTCCTCACTTGTGTGGTAGAGTCCTTTGTAGATGCTGCTTGTGTTCCAGTCCTGTTGTCTTTCTTGCCAGTGCTTTCAGGACGGACTGCCTGTGACTTTTCTTATAGGGGAAATTCTGTCACAAGATAGGCTAAGGAAAGCAGAAGTACAAGGGTGGTCATACTGGGAAGGAGATGGTCTGATGCTCTGGGGGTCTGATGTGGACTTGTGTAATCAAGGCTTTGTTGGGGATGTTCCATCTGCCACCGCTGCTGCTTTGTTCAGCCAATCAAGAAATCTTGAAATCTCTAGGACCAAGTTTGGTCACTTTGTTTATTTAGTTCACAGGCCATCATCAAGGCCAGTTGCCAGAGCTCTTTGACAAAAAGAGACAAGTAGGAAGCATTAATCACAATTATTGCCAGGAACAAATAATGAAAAATTAGCAAATACATTCTGCCTACCCCTTCCAGGTATTGTTAAGCACTTTACATACTCAGCACTTTATCTTCACAACAGTGGTTTGAGGGAGGTAGTCTTATTCCCATTTTACAGATGTTGAAACAAGCAACTTGGCCAAAATCACATAATTAGCAGGCAATAAAACCAGGAGTTGAAATTATGCTTTATGATTCCAAAGCACAGGTTCTTTCCCCATGTCAAAGAAAGGAAAAAATGTGAGCTTTCATCAAGGCCCTACTTTGTCATTTAGTCTTTGTTATGGGCTGAACTCCATGCCCCTCAAATTCCAGGCCCCTCAAATCGAAGCCCTGATCTCCGGTACCTCAGAATGCGGCTGTATAAGATCATTAAAGGTAATTAAATTAAAATGAGGTCTTTAGGGTTGGCCCTAATGTAATATGACCAGTGTCATCATAAGAAGAAGGAAATTTGGGCTACAGACCTGCATGTGCACAGAAGAAAGACCATGTGCGAGAAGGACACAGCGAGAAAGCAGCCATCTGCAGGCCAATGAGAGGCCTCAGAAGAAATCAGAGCTGCTGACACATTGACTTTGGACTTCCACACTTCAGAACTGTGAAAAAATAAATTTCTGTCATTTAAGCCATGCAGTCTGTGGTATTTTGTTACAGTAGCCTGAGCAAACTAAATACAGCCTTCCAATAACCCAGACAGGTTGGCAGAATTTTCTTATAACTCATTTCTTCTAAATGAGTTGCTTACAGTCACATGATCTGAAGCCCATGGCCTTCCACTGAGCTGCTGCTGCTTCTCTCACCCCAGTCAATGCTTTGTATACTGAAATGCACTGTAGAGAAACTGGAAATGAAACTGATGAACACACTGGCTGGCATGCTTGCAGTTCTGAAGCACCACACATCCCCAGCCACACAGCGGTTCAAACAAAAGGGACTGCAGCAATGCACAATGCTTTGCCAGAACACAAAAAACTGACACGTGTTTACAGCATAAATGATTGTAAGTTGAGTGCATCTGGGAACAAAGAAGCAAAGTATTTGGAGCATTCAAGAGTAAGTGCTTTTAAGCTGCTATCTTATTCTCTCCCAAGGAGAAGCTGACTTTTTAAATCAACAAGTACAACCCCATATGTGGAATGAGTGGCTGCTCTTGAGTCATATGCCAGATCAAATAGTTTAATTGTGTGTACCTTTTTAAATGTTCCACCAAAGCCTATGTGAATTCCTCTCTCTCAAAAACTAGGCATCCACTAGAGGGCTGACAGCAGAAGCAAGAAGAACTACAATCCTGCAGCCTGTGGAACAAAAACTACATTCACAGAAAGATAGACAAGATGAAAAGGCAGAGGGCTATGTACCAGATCAAGGAGCAAGATAAAACCCCGGAAAAACAACTAAATGAAGTGGAGATAGGCAACCTTCCAGAAAAAGAATTCAGAATAATGATAGTAAACATGATCCAGGACCTCGGGAAAAGAATGGAGGCAAAGATCGAGAAGATGCAAGAAATGTTTAACAAAGACCTAGAAGAATTAAAGAACAAACAAACAGAGATGAACAATACAATAACTGAAATGAAAAATACACTAGAAGGAATCAATAGCAGAATAACTGAGGCAGAAGAACAGATAAGTGACCTGGAAGACAGAATGGTGGAATTCACTGCTGTGGAACAGAATAAAGAAAAAAGAATGAAAAGAAATGAAGACAGCCTAAGAGAACTCTGGGGAAACATTAAACGCAACAACATTCGCATTATAGGGGTCCCAGAAGGAGAAGAGAGAGAGAAAGGACTCGAGAAAATATTTGAAGAGATTATAGTCGAAAACTTCCCTAACATGGGAAAGGAAATAGCCACCCAAGTCCAGGAAGTGCAGAGTCCCATACAGCATAAACCCAAGGAGAAACACACCAAGACATATAGTAATCAAACTGGAAAAAAATTAAAGACAAAAATTACTGAAAGCAACAAGGGAAAAACGACAAATAACTTACAAGGGAACTCCCATCAGGTTAACAGCTGATTTCTCAGCAGAAACTCTAAAGCCAGAAGGGAGTGGCATGGCACATTTAAAGTGATGAAAAGGAAGAACCTACAACCAAGATTACTCTATCCAGCAAGGATCTCATTCAGATTTGATGGAGAAATCAAAAGCTTTACAGACAAGCAAAAGCTAAGAGAATTCAGCACCACCAAACCAGCTCTACAACAAATGCTAAAGGAACTTCTCTAAGTGGGAAACACAAGAGAAGTAAAGGACCTACAAAAACAAACTCAAAACAATTAAGAAAATGGTCATAGTAACATACATATTGATAATTCCCTTAAACATGAATGGATTAAATGCTCCAACCAAAACACACAGGCTTGCTGAATGGATACAAAAACAAGACCCATATATATGCTGTCTACAAGAGACCCACTTCAGGCCTAGGGACACATACAGACTGAAAGTGAGGGGATGGAAAAAGATACCCCATGCAAATGGAAATCAAAAGAAAGCTGGAGTAGCAACACTCATATCAGATAAAATAGGCTTTAAAATAAAGAATGTTACAAGGGACAAGGAAGGACACTACATAATGGTCAAGGGATCAATCCAAGAAGAAGATATAACAATTATAAACATATATGCACCCAACGTAGGAGCACCTCAATACATAAGGCAACTGCTAACTGCTCTAAAAGAGGAAATCAACAGTAACATGATAATAGTGGGGGATTTTAACACCTCACTTACACCAATGGACAGATCATCCAAACAGAAAATTAATAAGGAAACAGAAGCTTTAAATGACACAATAGACCAGATACATTTAATTGATATTTATAGGACATTCCATCCAAGAACAACAGATTACACTTTCTTCTCAAGTCAGCATGGAACATTCTCCAGGATAGATCACATCTTGGGTCACAAATCAAGCCTCAGTAAATTTAAGACAATTGAAATCATATCAAGCATCTTTTCTGATCACAACGCTATGGGATCAGAAATCAATTACAGGGAAAAAAACGTAAAAAACACAAACACATGGAGGCTAAACAATACGTTACTAAATAACCAAGAGATCACTGAAGAAATCAAAGAGGAAATCAAAAAATACTTAGAAACAAATGACAATGAAAACACGACGATCGAAAACCTATGGGATGCAGCAAAAGCAGTTCTAAGAGGGAAGTTTGTAGCAATACAAGCTTACCTCAAGAAACAAGCAAAATCTCAAACAATCTAATGTTACACCTAAGGGAACTAGAGAAAGAAGAACAAACAAAACCCAAAGTTAGCAGAAGGAAAGAAATCATAAAGACACTGCAGAAATACAAAGCATCCTAAGAGACTACTACAAGCAACTCTATGCCTATAAAATGGACAACCTAGAAGAAATGGACAAATTCTTAGAAAAGTGTAACCTTCCAAGACTGAACCAGGAAGAAATAGAAAATATGAACAGAACAATCACAAGTAATGAAAGCGAAACTGTGCTTAAAAACCTTCCAACAAACAAAAGTCCAGGACCAGATGGCTTCACAGGTGAATTCTATCAAACATTTAGAGAAGAACTAACACCCATCCTTCTCAAACTCTTCCAAAAAATTGCAGAGGAAGGAAAACTGCCAAACTCATTCTCTGAGGCCACCGTCACCCTGATACCAAATCAGACAAAGATACTACAAAATAATAAAATTACAGACCAATATCACTGATGAACTTAGATGCAAAAATCCTCAACAAAATACTAGCAAACAGAATCCAACAACACATTAAAAGGATCAAAGTGGGATTTATCTCAGGGATGCAAGGATTCTTTAGTATATGCAAATCAATGTGATACACCATATTAACAAATTGAAGACTGAAAACCGTATGATCATCTCAATAGATGCAGAAAAAGCTTTTGACAAAATTCAACACCCATTAATGATAAAAACTCTCCAGAAAGTGGGCAAAGAGGGGACCTACCTCAACATAGTAAAGGCCATATACGACAAACCCACAGCAGACATCATTCTCAATGGTGAAAAACTGGAAACATTTCCTCTAAGATCAGGAACAAGACAAGGATGTCCACTCTCACCACTCTTATTCAACATAGTTTTGGAAGTCCTAGCCACGGCAATCAGAGAAGAAAAAGAAATAAAAGGAATACAAATTGGAAAAGAAGAAGTAAAACTGTCACTGTTTGCAGATGACATGATACTATACATAGAGAATCCTAAAGATGCCACCAGAAAACTACTAGAGCTAATCAATGAATTTGGTAAAGTTGCAGGATATAAAATTAACGCACAGAAATCTCTTGCATTCCTATACACCAATGATGAAAAATCTGAAAGAGAAATTAAGGAAACACTCCCATTTACCACTGCAACAAAAAGAATAAAATACCTAGGAATAAACCTACCTAGGGAGACAAAAGACCTGTATGCAGAAAACTATAAGACACTGATGAAAGAAATTAAAGATGATACCAACAGATGGAGAGATATACCATGTTCTTGGATTGGAAGAATCAATATTGTGAAAATGACTATACTACCCAAAGCAATCTACAGATTCAATGCAATCCCTATCAAATTACCAATGGCATTTTTTACAGAACTAGAACAAAAAATCTTAAAATTTGTATGGAGACACAAAAGACCCCGAATAGCCAAAGCAGTCTTGAGGGAAAAAAACGGAGCTGGAGGAATCAGACTCCCTGACTTCAGACTATACTACAAAGCTACAGTAATCAAGACAATATGGTACTGGCACAAAAACAGAAATATAGATCAATGGAACAGGATAGAAAGCCCAGAGATAAACCCACGCACCTATGGTCAACTAATCTATGACAAAGGAGGCAAGGATATACAATGGAGAAAAGACAGTCTCTTCAATAAGTGGTGCTGGGAAAACTGGACAGCTACATGTAAAAGAATGAAATTAGAACACTCCCTAACACCATACACAAAAATAAACTCAAAATGGATTAGAGACCTAAATGTAAGACCAGACACTATAAAACTCTTAGAGGAAAACATAGGAAGAACACTCTCTGACATAAATCACAGCAAGATCTTTTTTGATCCACCTCCTAGAGTAATGGAAATAAAAACAAAAATAAACAAATGGGACCTAATGAAACTTCAAAGCTGTTGCAAAGCAAAGGAAACTACAAACAAGATGAAAAGACAGCCCTCAGGATGGGGGAAAGTTTTTGCAAATGAATCATTGGACAAAGGACTAATCTCCAAAATATATTAATAGTCATGCAGCTCAGTATTAAAGAAATAAACAACCCAATCCAAAAATGGGCCGAAGACCTAAATAGACATTTCTCCAAAGGAGACATACAGATGGCCAAGAAGCATGTGAAAAGCTGCTCAACATCACTAATTATTAGAGAAATGCAAATCAAAACTACAATGAGGTATCACCTCACACCAGTTAGAATGGGCATCATCAGAAAATCTACAAACCACAAATGCTGGAGAGGGTGTGGAGAAAAGGGAACCCTCTTGCAGTGTTCGTGGGAATGTAAATTGATACAGCCACTATGGAGAACAGTATGGAGGTTCCTTAAAAACTAAAAATAGAATTACCATATGATCCAGCAATGCCACTACTGGGCATATACCCAGAGAAAACCATAATTCAAAAAGACACATGCACCCCAATGTTTATTGCAGCACTATTTACAATAGCCAGGTCATGGAAGCAACCTAAATGCCCATCAACAGACGAATGGATAAAGAAGATGTGGTTCATATATACAATGGAATATTACTCAGCCATATATAGGGATGAAATTGGGTCTTTTGTAGAGACGTGGATGGACCTAGAGACTGTCTTCCTGAGTTAAGTAAAGCCGAAAGAGAGAAACCAATATCGTATATTAACACATATATGTGGAACCTAGAAAATGGTACAGATGAACCGGTTTGTAGGGCAGAAATTGAGACACAGATGTAGAGAACAAACTTATGGACACCAAGGGGGGAAAGTGGTGGGGGGGTGGGGGTGGTATTGTGATGAATTTGGAGAGTGGGATTGACATGTCTACACTGATGTATATAAAATGGATAACTAATAAGAACCTGCTGTATAAAAAAATAAATATGAAAAATACAAAAAACAAAAACCAAAACAATAGGCATGTGGTTAAGGTCAACAGTGATAGAGGGTAGCTTGAAATATTTATTCTTCTGGGCAAGTTCCAGAGACAGGTGCACGAGTACATGTTCCATGCCACAAATAGCTAGTGCAGAGAAGAAATACAGTTGTCATCAAACGGTGAATTACTGCTGCTTCCAAAGCCCTGTTCTTTACACAAGTAACCTGGGGCTGGTTCAGGGACCACACCGATGAGCTCTTACTGAAAAAGGAACTTAAGATTCAAGTGTGTAAATGTTCCTTGCAGCTCTATTTACAATAACCAGGACATGGAAGCAACCTAAGTGTCCATTGACAGATGAATGGATAAAGAAGATGTGGCACCTATATTCAATGGCATATTACTCAGCTGTAAAAAGAAATGAAATTGAGTTATCTGTAGTGAGGTGGATGGACCTAGAGTCTGTCATACAGAGTGAAGTAAGTCAGAAAGAGAAAAACCAAAATCTGTATGCTAACACACATATATATGGAATCTAAAAAAAAATTAAAAGGTTCTGAAGAACCTAGTGGCAAGACAGGAATAAAGACACAGATGTAGAGAATGGACTTCAGGACACGGGGAGGGGGAAGGGTAAGCTGGGATGAAGTGAGAGAGTGGCATGGACATATATACACTACCAAATGTAAAATAGATAGCTAGTGGGAAGCAGCCGCATAGCACAGGGAGACCAGCTCGGTGCTTTGTGACCACCTAGAGGGGTGGGATAGGGAGGGTGGGAGGGAGACGCAAGAGGGAGGGGATATGGGGATATATATGTATACATATAGCTGATTCACTTTGTTATACACCAGAAACTGACACAACACTGTAAAGCAATTATACTCCAATAAAGATGTTAAAAAAGATTCAAGTGTGTAATGTTGAGAACTTTTGACTTTTGGAGAAGCACAAAATTGCAATAAATTCCAGATTTGGGGAAAAAGCAATGCATCATGTTGGCAGGAGTTTGGCATCCTGGGCCCCACTCCTCCACAGCACCAGTTTTCTCTGACACCGTAGTCACGTGTCTTACCTCTGAGTATGTACCATTTCCTGAAGGCCCTTTGAGCTGGAAGGACTTTAATACCCAGCGAGGCAAGTAGTTTGAAAACTACCCCCTCATCTTCCCCTGTTGAATGTCTTGGTGTTTCTTCCTTTGGGCCGTCTTAATTTATTGAAGGCCCTAAGAACTGGCTGGGTATATTTCTTCCCTCCAGGAAAGGGATTCTATACAGAGAAATTCCAATTTACAGAGATAACTGGTTCATTTTCCCCAGAAGTCCTTTCTTGTGTCTAATTCAAGTTCTAGCATATGTAAGATCTGTTAGTGAAATGGTTACTGGGGGTAGTGAAAGAATTTAAGAATGGCACAGAATTTCTTCTGTAGCTCTTGAAGGCAGAGTGGGCTTTTAGAATACCTTTGGTTTAAAAAGCAAGCCTGTTTTCTTTCTGTCCCCACTAAACCTCTGGTCCTGAATGTTTTCTTCCGTATTGATCATCCTACTCTTCCCCCACCCATCCAGTAAGAAAGTTTGGGCAGAAGAAGCAAGAAACTAAACTCCTAACTCCTAAGTCCCGCATCTGCCATCCATGGTGGAAATGCCCTCTTTCAAGCTAGGCCGTGTCTGTGGTTTTCTGTAGAGACAGCTGACTAGTATATGAGGATTCCCTATGAACAGCCAAAATCTGAGTTTCCCTGGGCCCTGCATTTACTATGTGGTTTTTAAGTCACTGATTTGGACTTTGATGTAGAACAGAGCTGTTCCAATCCTACCTTCACCTCTTACAAGTTGTAAAAGCTTAAGCCAGTTCCTTGTACCTCGTTCTCCTTTTCTGTAAAGTGGAAAGAATCATGCCTACCTTATACGGTTGTTGGGAGGAGCTAATGCATTTAAAGTTCTAAGCACGGTGCCCAGCACAGCTCAACAAACTTTCACTATTGGCTATTGTTATGGGCACTCAGAAAGGAGCCCTCCTCTCCGCTCCCTTCCCCTCTTCTCCATTCTGTTCCCCTCCCCTTCCCTTCCCATCCCATCCCATCCCATCCCATCCCATCCCATCCCATCTGGAACAGCTCAAGATGGGGAATGTCAGCAGTTTCCCCAAAGAGTCATTTCAGGGGTATCCCTGGAGATTTGGTTTCCTAGCTGGATTTTATTTAGAAACAAGATACAATCTTCTGAAACTGATCAAATGAAAAGTGCCTTCAACTAGGAACCAGTTGGACTGGGATTCTGATCAGCTCTGCCACTCAGAGCTGTGATCTTGGGAAGTCGCTTAACTGCTGGGTCTTGATATCATCTGCCAAGAGAGCATTTGGACTGTCATCAGATGCTCTCAGAGGTCCCTTCCAGCTCTGAAATACTGTAATTTTTCTGGGTGAAGAGACCATCCTCACCACTGTCCCTATTGTGCCTTTGTTTCTTCCAATTTTTGTTTAGTTGTTCTCCTTCTCTCTCCCAGGAGGAAACTCACTTTATCAGAGAATAATAATTACAACACTTGCATGGGATTTTTTTAGGGGACAAAGAGCCTGTCTAGCTTAAATGAAAGGAATGAAGTGGGAAACAAAATCAAAAGAAGTCTTTTTGTTTAATTGAGAACCATTGAGCCTCCCAGAAAGTGTATTGTGTGAACTGACCTCCAGTGAGCATTATTTCTGTATGAGGGTCATCCTTGGTCTACAAATTCCACCTTAAAGTGTAGTCCTGATGACTGTAAGAATTCTTGCAACAATCTGCGGCAAACTGAATTGCTTTTCAGAATATTCTCTTCAGTACTTAATACGTTGACTTCATGCCGAGAGAGATGGTGACCTTGGGAAAACTGGAAGCAGAGCACTTGAGTTCAAATCTTGGCTACTTTACTTACAGGAAAATTACTCACCTTCTTTTAGCCTCCATTTCTTTCTCTGCAAGGCAGCAATGATAATACTACTCATCTCAGGATCTCACATCGAGATTGCTGTGAACACCAAGTGGAATTGTTTCTACCGGGGAGAAGCAAATTTCAGTTTTAGTAAATCTAACTTATTTGAGAGTATAGGTGAAGGAAATGACAACTTCACTTCCTCTGGGCTCTTTGGCCAGTCAGTGGACAGCAGTTTATCCATGAGAAACAGCTGTAGCTTTTTAATGGATTCTAGTTTTCCCCCGGCTCCTTAGGGTTTGCCCTGAGTTTGAATTGTCCTTGGTGGGAAGCTCTGTTCTTTGCTTGCAGGCAAAGACGTGTTGTCGCCCCTGTGGGTATTCCGTGGATACTGCACATAGTGCCATCTTTAAGCAGCATAAACTAGGACGCTTTGATGGACAATGAGACCTTGAATATCGTATGTATCTTGTTTTCCAATTATACTTGAGTTCAGTAAGCTCAGGAGTAGGAAACTAAATTGCAGGTCTGGCAAAAGATTGAAGAGAAAAACCTAAAGTAAGAGGGTTTAAAGAAAAACTCCTTGCTCAGTTTGAGAGCTTTGGCTTACTTTTCTTGATACTTTTCTGCTACCATCTGGCTTGGATTTTCTTCAGGCAAAAATAACTCTGTGCTGATTTTGAAGTATTGGCTTATCTTTGATGCCTTTGTAGACTCAACCAGCTACTTCTGAATAAATGGCCCACGATAAATGTGTGTTCATGCTCAGTGTAGGGTAGCTGATTCCAGAAATGTAAGCAGAATCAGCAAAGTCTCCCCAAGAGGAGGACTTAATCCACTGAAAAACCATTTTCCCAAGCTAGCCAGAGAGTCTGAACTTCGGGGTAGGAGAGGAGGAGCAGGTGGTTGGGGTCCGGGCTGCAGGGCAAACTGGAGGGTTTTCTTGGCGTGTTTGCTCTTCGGGTCTAGAATTTACAGTATGTGAGAAACAGTGACATTCTCACACTGGTCCCTAGCCATGGAGGAAACCCTGTCCGGTGAGAAGCTGAGACATTTCAGCTCCTGACTCAGCAGACGACAGGCGGCCTGGTGAAGGGACTGATGGGCTCCTCTTACTGGTCCTCTACCGTTTTAACATCTCTTTTCCGCGTTTCAACCCCCTGCCAAGGCAAATTTTGAAACGTACCTACACAGTCGTTTGAGCTAGAGCTGGCCTCTAGGTGGCGCTTCAGCACAGAGAATGGCAGTGGCTGGCGTCACCTCGGGCCAACATTTCTCAGGGATATTCATTATATAAGGCGATTCATGGGAATCGGGCTCCTCGGGTTGCACAATAGAGGGGAGACCTGGCCTTTGTCACGTTCAAGCTACAACCCTGAAGAGATCACGTGTGGCAGGGGTCTGCAAAAGCGCCTAGCTCCCAGCAGTATCACACAGGTTTAGGTTCCCGCCACGCAGAGCCCAGAGTAGCTTGGCCTGGGCAGCAAGGTTTGGGCTTGGCCGGCTGGGAGAGTGAGCCCAGGGCTTCAGGCTTTGTCCCCTCGCACCCAGGAGGCCTTGCCCAGGCTCCCAGACCCAGACGGAGCACTTAGCTTGGTCAGCTGCCTGCCCAAGTTCTCCAGACATGGCAGACAGTTCCTGGGTTATGGCCCTCCCCTCCTCCCCGCATACTTCATTCTCACCCTCTGCTGTTTACAAAGCACTTTCCCCTGTGTGATCTCATTTGCTGTTCACAGACTCCAAGGGAGGAGGGACAGGGTGCGGCCGTCCCTTGGTTTCCGGAGCCTTGAGAGGACACCGGGCATCATCGTAAGGACCCTTTTCCCTGTCTGTCTCTAGCAGCAAATAGTGAGTTCCTTGGGGGCAACTACTGAATTCAACTTAGTGGTTTCAGGGTTTAGCAGTGGTGCTTGGCACAGAGAGGCGCTCAGAATTGTTTAATGAATGAAAAAACATCTACAGATGAAGAAACCAAATCAAGGGACAGTACGTGGTAGAGTCCAGTCTAGAGGTTAGGGCTTCAGGCTTCTAGGACCAGTGACATTCCTGCAGTAGGTACTAATTACATCATATTTTTTTTCCAGTCAAAAATATGGATTGCTATTACAGGGACCCATGCAGATCTGTCTCCACGTCTGGCATTCAAGAACATGAACATTGTAAGCTGGGGCAGGCACTGGGCCCCCAGTCTGCTATCTGTCAAGGGGACACCAGGAGATGTGGGTGGGTCTGGGGGAGTGGCTGGCCTTTGTGAGGACTTCCTTAAAAGTAGGAGGGCATGTTAGGCACTCTGAACTTCTCATCTACCAAAACCCTTCTATCGGGAATTCCCTGGTGGTCCAGTGGTTAGGACTCCACGCTCTCACTGCCAAGGGCCAGGATTCAATCCCTAGTTGGGGAACCAAGATCCCACAAGGTACACAGCGTGCCCAAAATAACAAAACAAAACAAAAAATCCCTTCTGTCTTTGATAGATTATCTTGGGATCAAAAGCTCCATCCAGTTATTATCCACGCCCCCCACCCCCGCCACTCCAATCTATGAATTAACACTTTCTTTGTTGTTAAATGTACATATTTCAGATACTTTAGGACTCTGCAATGAGACTACATGAGTTCAAGTCCTGGCTCTATCACTTCCTAGCTGCTGGCCTTGAGCAAGCCATTTAAGCTCTTTGTGCCTCTATTTCTCATCTTTAGAATGATGAAAATAAAATATTTAATTCATAGCATTATGGTGGGGATTCAGAGAGTTAATATATATAAAACACTTTAAACAGTCCCTGGTAATAATTAAAGGCTAGAGAGTATTCTGTTGATCTCTCTTAATTGTATTCTGGATTTGAGACTGGTTTGTGTTCACCGTATGGGGACTCTTCGTGATTTTGTAGAATTCCCTGGAATTCCTGCGTTCTAGCTGCCAGGCTCTCAATTTGCTCCCACTCAGTTAAAGCTCTTTTGAGATCTCAAGAAGAGAGAAAGTAACTTGAAATGCATTTTTCTGCTGATCGGAGCAGTGACATTATCTTTGTCTCCATAGAACCTCCCCTAGTGGCTCCCGTTGCAGTTCAAGGGCTTTCTTCTCCACAGTGGTGCTCATCATATAGCACACAGTAGGTGTTTAATCAGTACTTATGGAAGGAGGAAAGGAAGGAGTATACTGTACAGAGGATAACATTAGTACAGAGTAGTTTATATGGACAAGGTCCCTATGGAATTGAAACTTGTGCCCTAAGACCTACTGACTAAGCATGAAAATCACCAAGGAAATGTGATCAGCTTGGAGGAGGAGGGGGCGGAGGAGAGAGAAGAAACCGGAGCAGCCTGCTACCTGACTGAAGATATCAGTGTTTCCAATGATGATGGTTCCGTTTGTTCAGGCCAAGTTGAAAACCTTGCCGCTGCTGAGGGACATCAAAGGCCTCTCCAATTGCTCTTTGCCCCAGAGATTCATCTTTCTAGGGGTAGTTTGTCATTTGTCTTGTAGCCGCTCAGGTGCTCTTCTTTATGGCTAGAGCTTAGCCAGCTCACCAGACACTTCTTTGGGTTTTGGCAGGAGAAAGAGATGGGAGGTGGTCTCTTTCCTGTGCTCCAGGACAGTTCTTAGTTGAAGCCCTTCTGACCTTGGCAATCTTATTCTAATTCTTATGCCAAATTAGACTTCTAATAGAGCCTCTCTCACAGCCCAGATCCTCCAGCCTAAAAGACTTAGAATAGATAGGCTGTAACTAGAGACTAGTTTAAGGTTCCATAGAGAGTTGAAATTGAAACTCAACAGAGCTTTTCTAGTAAACACATTAGCTATTTAATCAACTAGGTCATTGATGGTAAGTAGAACTGTCTCAACTGGCATGCCAACTTTGATTGATGGATAATACCTGCCTGGGGAGCAGTGTTGAGAAGGATTCTGAATCTACATCATCACATCTGGGGCTTAGGAGCAAGTGCTGTGATCAGTCAACAGTGTCTGTCATAGATGTGGGAAAGGGGAGTAGCCCCAAGAGGGGTAGATATTTACCTGCTAAAGTTGCTAATGAGAAGAGGAGGCTGTTTATTTGGAAGTTGGGAAAACAAAAATGTTTGAATGGCCACCCATGCAATGGTGGGGAGAGGGTGTCCCACAGTGTTCAAGTTTGGGAAACCCTCTGTCAAAAATATTCAAGAAAGTCAATTGTAGCCCAGGGTGGCTCTTGGCCAGGAGGGGGTTATGGAAGAGAAATGCAATAAGCTATAAAAGGAAAAATGTGGGTTGGTTTTGGTGCTGAAAGGCCTGGAAAGACAGGCTGAGGAGTTAGGGTTTGATTGGTAGACATGGAGGATTGTGGGCTGGAGATGTAATGCAATCAGAGTTGGGGTTAGGCAAATGTTGATTCCGTGAAGGAGAGGTTGAAGAGAGGAGAGATCGAAGGGCAGAAGATTATCTGGGAAGCTGTTATATGGTCCAAGCAAGAGGTATTAACAGCCTAAACTAGGGCAGCAGCAGTGGGAATGGAAAGAAAGGGCCAAAATCAAAAGCCATCTCACCAGTAGTATTGTTGGGACCAGGCTGACATCAAGCAGCACTCAAGGTCATTAAGGTCATGCTGAAGGGCACCAAATAGCCCTGCTCTACAACTGTGAGAACAAAGCCCTCAGGGTTGGAGGTAGATTGCTGAGATAGAGTGTTTGATTAGACAGAAAGTATAACTTCTCACCTCTAGGGTTGATTAAACCCTAGGAGAGCATCAAGGGCGTAAGCATTATTCTCCTGGAGCTCTCTCACAGGCAAGCAGCCATCTGCCCTGGGCCCCTAAGGTGCATGATCACTGCAAGCTCCTTTTGCTCCATGAGTCTATGATTTTAATTTAGCACATGAATATTGGAGAGGGCCTTAGAGCATAGCTAGTCAGTGGCTTTCCAACCTGACTGAACATCAAGATTCTCCAAGGAGCTCATTAAAATGCAGATTCTCGGTCTCCCTTTCCAGACTTGGATTCAATTGCCAGAATCTGGTAATCTGCATTTTATGATGTCCTGAAGTGATTTGGATGCAGAGTCAAAGTTAGGAATTATTTAGTCCCTTCTCTTCATTTTGCAGGTGAGTAAACGGAGGCCCAGATTGGAGCAAGGATATGCCCAAGGCCCCAGGCCCTTGCACCAAGGCACCAGTTAGTGGCAGGGCTGGACTAGTACTCCATGCTTAAGGCTCCTCCTGTGTATTGTGAACTAGTACTTGGTTCCATTGCTAGTCTCTAGGCTGAGGGTTACACAGTGATTCAAAGTTCAGAAACCTTTTCCTATCACCTCCCTGCACTGTGAGACCCTCCAGGAGATGTGTTGCTTGAGTCTAGGATATACACAGAAGAGTGCTGAGGGCAAAAATAATAACAATAATAGTAGCTAACATTTACTATGTGCCAGGCATTGTTCTAAGCACTTTGTATGTAGAACTCTTTTAATCCTTACAATAACCACATGGGTCAATATTATCCCCATTTTACCAAAGAGGAAACTGAGGCATAGTGAGGTTAAGAGGGCAAGAAGCTGCTTTCTTTTTTCTTTTTTTTGGCTGCATTGGGTCTTCGTTGCTGTGCATGGGCTTTGTCTACTTGTGGTGAGCGGCGGGGCTACTCTTCGTTGCAGTGTGCGGACTTCTCATTGCAGTGACTTCTCATTGTGAAGCACGGTCTCTAGGCGTGCGAGCTTCAGTAGTTGCAGCATGCGGGCTCAGTAGTTGTGGCACGTGGGCCCTAGAGCGCACGGGCTTCAGTAGTTGCGGTGCGTGGGCTCAGTAGTTGCAGCACGTGGGCTCTAGGGCATGTGGGCTTCAGTAGTTGTGGCTTGTGGGCTCTAGTAGTTGTGGAGCACGGGCTTAGTTGCTCTGTGGAATGTGGGATATTCCTGGAGCAGGGATTGAACCTGTGTCCCCTGCATTGGCAGGCAAATTCTTAACCACTGGGTCCCAGGGTGGGACCAAGGAGCTGCTTTCACTATGTCCTGTTCAGGTGACTGTTTTCCTTTGCCTTGGGGTGCTCCTAGCCCCTACTTCTTTTATTCCACACTCAGAGCTGGCCTCTTCCCCTGCCTCCTTGCCCCCAGGGAGCCATTCAGCACAGTGCTGGGGGAATTTGGCTACAGTGTTGCCCTCAGTGGCAGGCTCTGCTATGGGCCTCCCTTTACTGAGGGACTGCAGTCAGAGAGCCAAGCCATCAGGAGTGTTTAAGCAGCTGGCAGCATGCCCTGGCCACCAGCCCTGCCAGTCAGCCTGGAAGGGGCCTGCACGTCACCTGGGCAGGCAGTGGGGAGAGGCTGCTTCTCCTGACAGCCCCAACTTGTGCTTAGATGGGCAGGCATATATCCAGGGAATTCATTCGTCCGTGCAGGAGGAGGGGCCAGAGCAGATGTGTAGAGGTTGTGTGTGGTGCCTTAAGTGAGCTTTAATTGCAGCTGATACATGGCCTCAGAACTGCTGTTGAAACATTGTCTAACTCTGTTACTCAAGGCCCTTGTGTTAGGACTCACTTGATAAAAGTTCCTCTTGGGCTTAGTGAACAAAGTTTATCTCATTTGGAAGTTGGGAAAACAAAGATGGTTTTCTAAATCTAGATGGACCTTGCAGGTCCTGGTGGTGAGTTCTCTTGGCTGTGTTTTTATTTTTGCAGTGGCTGCTAGGAAGCTCAGGTTTCTGTCTGTTGCTTAAGTGAACACTGCAGCTGATTTTGAGTTCTTGATGAAATTAACTTCCCCTCTCTAGTTTTCATGGTTATTAATCTCAATTTTAATTTGCCATGTTTCTAACTACAATATATGAAAGTATCAGTTTCATTGCCTCTTATCCGTTAATCTGACATTTTTAATAGGTAATTTTTGGTTGCTATTTAATTTTTATATCTTTGTTGAACTTTTTTTCATGTTATTTTCTTCTATAAACTTTTGTGCTTTATGTCCTGTCCTCATTAATCTAAGTGATATTAGTGCTTACTTATGATCTGTATAATTTCTTTAAATATTAAAATTACCCTTGTGTTGTAAAAAAATTTTTCTTTAAATTGTGTGTGTGCGCGCTTTTATTTTAAGCTGCCTCAAATAGTTTACCAGAAATAAGCAGGGCAGAAAATGAATGAATGAATTAAATTTCTTGTTTTTGTACCACAGTGAGTGTTTATGGAGCAGTCTTTTTGACATTCCACTTTATCTGCATTTGGTTTCTGGTGATAAGAGCAATAGCACTGATTGAGTGGTTATTATGTGCTGGACACTGTTCTTTACACATGTTAACTTATTTCATAACAATATTATGAGGTAGGTATTATTATTATCCCCATTTTACAGATAAGAAAACTGAGGCCCGGATTAAACAACCTTCAGTGCTCACACAGCTAGCAAATGATAGAGCCAGGATTCAAACCTAAAGCCTTGAAGACTATGCAGCAGTGGTTCTTAATCAAGGGGTTATTTTACTCCCCGGGGGACATAGGAAATGCTTGGAAACATTTTTGGTTGTCACAACTGGGGAACTGCTCACTACTACATAGTAAATAGAGGCCAGGGAAGCTGCTAAACATTCTGCACTGCACAGGGCAAAGAATGATCTGGCTCAGATGTCAATAGTGCCAAGTTTGAGAAACCCGTGTAGACCACCCATTATTATATCATCTCTTTAGGATTCCCAAAAGCTCTTTTACCTGGTTCTCCATCTTTGATCTGCCTGCGCAACTGAAATGCCTCACAATGGGGTGGGCTGCTGTATCCACAGTGGCCCATCCCACGGAGGGGAGCACAGGCGTCCTGAGAGCACACCCTGGCTCTTGGGGAGCCTGAAGTGTAGCAGCCTCATGAGAAGAGAGTGCTGATTGCCAGAAGAACAAAGCACAAGGCTTTAGGTCCATTGTCATTGCTGGTCCCAAGAGGGGCAGAGGCTTCGGAAGGAGCTTGTGTGTTTGTTACCTTAGGGAGGAGTGCCCCCTCCCCTGACAGGAGCCAGCCAGAAAGCCCCAGGTCACTGAAGCCCCAAAGAGAGTGCTTCACATGCCCCACATACCTGCTTCTCCCTCTGCTCCTGGCCTCCAGGCACTAACCCCACATCTTACCCCATCCAGCCCTCTGAGAGCAGATCCTTCTTACCCCCTCCATCTCATCTAGATACTGACCCAGCCACCACTGGAAGCTTCCTGGGGTGGTATGAGTCCTGTTTCCCTTGAACCCTCACACTAGCTCACTGCAGGTCCCTTGTGGGGAAGTCTCAGGTGCATCCTTCCAGAGGACACAGCAGGAAGAATGCTCCTAATCCTGGCAGCTCGGGCATCACTTTTGGAAGGCAGTCCTGTTGTGGAAAGAACACTGCACAAGGAATTGGCAGACCTAGGCTGGTGGATCTGTGTACTCAGGGTCCTGGCATGGGAGTCAGTGTGAGCCTGAGTTACATTTGTCTCCTCCACGGTGCCTGGCACGGGGCTTTGCATGGGGCTGGCTGTCAACAGTTATTTTTTTGGGTGGAATAAATGCATCACTGCTCTGCTCTGCTCTCTGATCTGGACAGATTGAAACCACCTCCACAGACAGATCTGGGTGGCGGTGGCAGTCTGCTCCATGGCAGAGGATGCAGGATACATGCGATCCACGTATGGAACACGACTGAAGGGCTTACCAGCCTCCTCCTGCCTGCTGTGCAGGTGCCTGGACAGCGTGGTCATGGTGAGTCCTGCTCTTGCCTGCGGGCTTGTCTCAGCCCACCTCATTCTACCTCCCAACCACGCACACCTGGGCTAGAGGACCTTTGTGGTGAGGGGCTGGTGAATTAAACGGAAACTAATTAGGGGACTACTTTGTGCCAAATACTGGGCCAAGTGTTGCGGACACAGCAGTGAATAAGAAAGACATGGTCCCTGACTAATGGGGAATAGAGATTTTGAACTAGTAAATATTAGTGGGATGTGTGTAATGAGGAAGTATAGGGGAGTTTGTTACTGTTTATTACTGATATATAGAAATGCTAGAAATTCAATGGATACAATTTTCATCTCAGAAGCCACATTAGTGCCCCATTCCTCTATGCGGTTCCCGCCCATAGGCAAAGGTGGCGGTTATGTGTATGGCCTGATTCATTTCAAGTTATGTCCACCCCAAAATATCTGGCCCTATGGTCTATTATGCTGTAGTTAAAAGAGTACATGGTCTATTATGATATAGTTAAAAGAATTTTGAAAAGATCCAGTTTTGAATCCTGTCTCTTCCTCTTCTGGTCTGTTAGTTAATGTTTCTGAGACAATCTCCCCCTCTGTAAAATTAGAATAACAATAACCATCCCCAGAATTCCAGGAAATGCCCCTTGAGTTACTACATGGAGTCAGCCTTGGGACAGCCCTCATTTTCTATGACTGAAAATCCCTGCAGCCAGAGTGAGGTGCGGCCACAGGACAACGTCACGTCCTAAGAGGCAATAATTAAAAGTCCACTTTAGTTGAGGGAGGAACAAAGGCAAGGCCTGGTCCTCTACCCAATGGGCTAGTTTGTAGACCCCTCTTGAAGACCCTAGTCCAGGATTCCCAAATGGTAGAAGTCAGACAGTGACAGGGGGAGTGAACATTTCTAACTTTACTATCTAGTGTTGATTTTAATGTGTTTTGGGAAATACAGCCAGCTAAACAAATGCATGATTTTATTAATATTTTTGTTTAGAATGATGCTAGGTTTAAATAAATGCATTAATTTAAAGAACTAGGTAGATAATTGTTCAGTTGGCACAATGATACAACAAAAATCATGAAGGCGGCTCACAAATGCCTGCAGTATGGAGAACACTGGTCTCATAAGCCTTTTCATGTTAGTGCTGAAAAAACTGAGGTCCAAAAGGGTGAAGTTTAAGGTTGGCAAGAAGCAGACCTGGGGTTAGAACTGAATCCTCCAGAGCCCAGTGTGGTGCTCTTCTTAGTAGCCCAGGCCACCTTCCCCTCTTGAGCTCCCTGCACCAGAAGGTGTTTTGATTAGGGCTCTTTTGCTTTTAAATAACAGCTTTATTGAGATATAACTCCCATAGCATAAAATTCACCCTTTTAAACTGGGCAGTTCAGTGGGTTTTAGTATATTCACAGCATCGTACAACCAACAGCACACTCAATATTAGAACATTTATCAGCACCATATCCATTAGTAATCACCCTCCCCCTCAGCCCCTGACAACAACTAATCTACTTTCTATCTCTATAGGTTTACCTGTTCTGGACATTTTACATAAATGAAATTATATACTGTGTGGTCTTTTGTGCCAGCTTCTTTCACTTAGTGTATGTTTTCAAAGTTCATCTGTGTTGTAGCATGTATCAGCACTTCACTCCTTTGTAAGGCTGAGTAATATTCCATTGTATGGATATACTACATTTCAGTTACTCATTTATCAGTTCATGGACATTTGAGTTGTTTCCACTTTTGGCTCTCATGATGAATGCTGCTAAGAACATGGGTGTACAAGTTTTTGCATGGATATATGATTTTTCTTGGATATATACCTAGAAGTGGAATTGTCTGGTCATGTGCTATGATTGGGGTTCTTGATTGCAAACAACAGAAATTGCCCCTGGCCCTCTTGAACAAAGAAGAAACTATCAGCAAGATAGTGGAGGCTTCCAGAATCCACAAGGGGAAAGGCTGAAGGGCCAGGCCTGGAAAATGGGACAAGAGCCACAGGTAGGTCAGTGGCCAGGCAACTGAGCCTTAGGCAGGGCCACCGCATGGAAGTGCTCAGGCCTGCACACCACTGTAGCCTGACAAAGGGAAATTAAGGAAATGGTATGAAGTTGAAGTTGGAGGGAATGATGGACATCCGCCAAAAGACAAACATCTACTACAACATGGACAGATTATAAGGGGGAAAGGCCAGGCCTCCTGGAGTAGCAGAACCTAGCAAACCTGGGACAGGAAAGGCAGGCAGAATTAAATACAGAGGTAGGAGTAGGTAAGGAGAGCAGGTGAGAGAGACTCAGCTGTAGGATGGCCACTGGTTGGGCCCCAGACTGATCTGCCTCTCCATTTCCCCCCATCTCGACTTTTCCTCCATTCTTCTGTCCTCCTTTGCTGGCTTCTTCTAGCAAGATTTTGAAGACACTTAAAGGAATATATATACACACTGGAAGAATTCACTAGGCTGTAAGCTCCACAAGAACAAGGGACCAAATCTGCCTTTCTCCCCACAGTAGCCTCACTGCCTAGAACAGTGCCTGGCACAGAGTAGATGCTCAATAAATACCTAGTGGAATCATGAATGAATATGGGCAAAAAGTAGTTGAGAAAAAAAGAATCCCATATCATATAGATTGAATTATTACTCCCAATTCTTTACTCTTTCCTGTTTCAGTTACTATACATACATGACCTCTGCCATTGAACTTTGCAGTACCTGTTACAGAGTAGGTGAAGAATATGTCCCTGCTCCATTGATGTTGGGCACAGCCATGTGATTTGCTTTGGCCAATGAACTGTTAGTGGACATGAGGCCAGAAAAAGCTTAAAAGTGCTTGTGCAATTTACTTGGTCCCATGAACTCCTCCATCCACCTTGAGAACCTGGGTGGCCCCCGAGTAGCCACTGGCCCAAGAAAAATGAAGAGGTTTGTGGAGCCATTCTGAACACAACCTGCAGCTGGAGCCAAACCCAGTGGGTCTCAGGAGAGCCACAGCTGATCCACAGACCTGCGAGTGAGAAAAATGAGTGTATAAATGACTTTAGAGTCCAATAGACCTAGGTTGAACTTGAGCTTATTAATTCTGAGAAAGCAACATGCCGTATGATTCCAACTACGTGACATTCTGGAAGAGGCCAAACTTTGGAGACAGTAAAAAGATCAGTGGTTGCAAAGGGTTCAGAGAAGTGAGAGATGGATGAGTATGTGGCGTATGGGGATTTTTAGGGCAGTGAAATTATTCTGTATGATATTGTAATGGTAATATACATCATTACACATTTATCAAAACCCACAGACTATGTGAAATGAGTGAACCTTAATGTAAAGTATGGACTTTAGTCGATAGTAATGTATCAATATTGGTTCATCAGTTGTAACAATTGTACCATATTAATGCAAGATATTAATAATAGAGGAAACTGAGTCAGGGATGGTGGTGGTGGTGGTGAGGGGGTATAGGGGAATTCTCTGTACTTCTCAATTTTTCTGTAAGCCTAAAACTCCTCCAAAAATAAAGTCTATTAATTAATTTCAAAAAAACAAAACCAACCAACAAACAAAATTCTATCATCCTGTACTTAATGTCTCCAAGTCTGTTTCCACGTCCCTAAAATGGGGATGACGCCTACCTTATGGAGTGTTGTGAGGGTGAACATATTTAGCTGCAGAGCCTCTCACGGCAGGGCTTGGTAGATTGTTGGCTGCCCATGAAGCATCCATTCCCTCTCTCACAAATCCCAATTTTTACCTAGGTTTCGCACACGTCCTCCTGTGCTTCCTGCGAAAATGGTCTCACCCTGAACTTTGGAGCTGGTCTTGATTGGTGTAGGGCTATCCCAACCCTCTCACCACCATTATAGGTTCAGTAACTCAGGTATGTGCTAGTCAGCAGAGAGCACGGGTCCAGCCCCAGCCATGTGCTCAGGAGTGGGTGTGTGGATCAGTCAGGTTCTTAGCTGCAATAACAGAAGCTGACTCTGGGTGATTCAGCACTTTACAAATTAATTAAAAGGACAATGGGTGGCTCACACGATCATAAGGAGAGCTGGGGAGCCAGGATCCAGACCAAGCTGGCCCAAACCACTCCACAGTGCAGAGCTACAAGAAAACTGCTGCCACCACCAAGCTCTGGATGCGGGTGCTGCAGACTGTACCCCAGCGGCTTCTGTGCCAGGAGCTCAGCTTTACTGCAACCTCTGATGCCTGCACTGTAGGAGGGAGAGAGGAGAGAGGGGAAGCAGGCTCTGTACTTTTCTTCTTGCATCACTAGCTGGAGTAAAAGTCCTGTGTCTGTGTCAGGAGAGCAAAATCTGGCTTCCACCTTGGGGAGGTGGGACTAAAGATTTTAAACTTGTCCTAATAAAGGATGAGTGTTCAAAAGAGCCAGAGTGGTAACAAGTATGACAGATTCTGCCAGAAGTTTGGCTCCAGTTTGAGAAAATGAGGCACAGCAGCATTGTTTGTTGGGACTTCTTAGGAAGAATCTTCCTCATGCATTAGACAGACACAAGAAGAGACTCTCTTTTCCTCTGGACATTGTGATGTGTTGGTGTGGTGTTTGGAGTGCAATAGATCATTTTGGCATGAGGGAAGCCAGCCTGAAAATGAAGCCAATACACGGAGGAGGGAAGAAATAAGAGAGGAGCAGAAAGAGCACAGAGCCACTGTCCTCGTCTGCTTCTGAAGCCGTCCGACCTCTGCATTTCCAGCTACATGAGCAAGTGTGGCTTGGATTTTCTGTTGCTTGCAGCCACATGCATCCTAAAGGATGCAGTAGCGATTACACACAAAAAACTACTAGAGACAGCAAAAGGCAAGGAAACCAGTGAAGACCTGGGTTCTAGCCCTATTTCTGCCTTGCTCCTCTTAGCCAAAGCATTTAATCTCTGAGCTGCAGTTTTGCCTCTTTCACAGAGCTGCTGTAGAATGAAATCAAGGCTGGAAGATCCCTGTGTAGACTGGTCTAAGTGCAGTGGATTATTATTCTTCCCCACAGGCTCTTGTGATCAAATGAGACAGGGGCAAAAACATGGTAATAAATGAACAAACAAACAGCTGTTTTCTCAAAGGCTTTAACATTCCAGGTCCCCATTGGGCCCAAGTTTTCATGTATTCTCTATACTTGGCAGCTGGGTGGGAGGTAATGGGAGGTTAGGAAAGAGAAGGAAATGCTTTGAAGTAGAATTAGGTCAAAGCTGATCACTAAACTGCATGTAGATTTGGGGAGTTTGCTTTTCCCTTTCTCTGTATTCTTAGAGATGCATCAGGAAAACTGTAGGCTCTTGTTCAGGAGGGGAGGGAGGGAGGGAGGATGCCAGATATGCCTGATGTTTTACCTTTATTCTCTTATATTATCCTCACAGCAGCCCTTGGAGGTGGGGATGTTTGCTTCCATTTTCAGGTGTGGAAACGGTTTAGAGAGGTCAAGTCACCTGCCCTCGGCATGAACTTGAACCTAATCCTATCAGCTTCCAGACCGCGTGCTCTGTTCAGTATCCCTCACCAGCCCCCAGGAAAACATGAAAACACACTCCACTTGGGTATTGAGCTCCAGAGTTTAAACGGAAGCTTAGAGAGGGCTGAGGGAAGGCACTGTTTCCTTGGGTTAACTTCAAACGTTCTTTTCCCCTGAGGGAGGCACGGGTGGTCATATGTGTAAATACCGAGGATGTCTTTGAAGGACATGTGAGGGTGGCAGGGAAGGGAACAGGGCCTCTGGGGGATGGTGGAGAGAGAGGCTCTAGCTTTTCACTGTTGGCCTTCTCCTTGGTAAACATTGTACTGTGTGCATGTATTATCTACTGAGAAAGTAAATTACGTGATATTTGGTGTTTAGGTATTAGTCTGCTGCTTTCCAACGGTGACCTGGTCTAGTCACTCTTTAATATTTCCTCATTTGTAAAATAGGGATAAAAATGTCTACCTCTCCGACCTGCTTGGAAGGTTAGATCATAAAATGTGAGGGAAAGGGTTTGGCACTGAGTAAATGCTCAATAAACAGAGGCCATTTCTCGAAACTGCAAAGCTCTAGCCATATGAAAGCTACAATGAATAGGCCATTATTGTTTGTTGTCCAGGGCATTTACACAGATAATTTTGGAATATTTAAATTTTCAACCTGTACTACCTCTTGGGTCTGAAATAGTTTGGCAAGTTCACCATGAGAACAAGCCATATGTTACAAGAGAACATAGGTGTGAGGTCAGACAGATCTGACTTCAGAACCTAAGGCTGTGTAATCCTGAGCAAGGCGCTCAAGCTCTCTGAGCTTTAGCTCCCTTGTAGCCCTGGGATGATTGGATTCTCATGGGTGGTCTTCATTCCTCATCAAATGCCCACATCCCAAACCAGATTCAACTCCATAACACATTAGTTAGAAATCTATTGGGGGACATAGGGAAAAAGACACAGATCACACACTACGTAATAGACACAATCAAATTCTCCATCAGACACCTTTCTTTTCCAACCATCCTCCCAAGTTCCTCTTCTCTGCCAATCATTTTCTTGCTCTCTCCTTTTCACCTCTATAACTTTTAAAAACTCTCTCTGTTGTCGGGAGTAGTTCGCCTCTACCCTCAGCAGGTGAGCCCCACTCAGCAAAACAAAGACCAAACAGAAGACACATTTTTGGTTCTTGAGTGCATCTCTTTGGAGAGTGGATGGGGGCAGCCTCAGTCCATCCTGCCATGTGTAATTGGGGGATAATTATACTTGCCTTGCCAGGTTGTTGTGAGGATGAGCAGAGCTGGAATTCAAGTCCAAGTCTTCTGACCTCAAGTTCAATAGCCCTTCCCACAGCTACAACAGAATATTATAGAATCTTTGTTACTAGAAACTCACCTAGCTTGAACTCTCAATCTAACTTTTTCTAATTTTGTTGTTATACGTTCAGCTTTTAGAAGAGACAAAGAGCTAGTCAGGAATGTGAAAGTGAAAATTCACTTTCCAGGATAAGTGCTGGGATCAGTACAATTTTATGCCAATGTCTTATTATCTCTGTATCTGTGATGCCAACCAGGGAGACCTGAATTTAGAGTGATGACCCCCGAAGCGGAGCAACATCCTCGATTATCAATGAGCCATCTTACTGTGCTTACTCACCTCCACTTAGTTGGACAAGAAGTTGGACTGAGATGTTTCAAAAATCATCTGCAAGACTTGAGATGTGATGAGGTTTTCTTCTTAGTCTGACTTCCCACTTTCTAAAAACCTTCTAGCAAGTTGGGATTTCACTGTATAAGACCTCTCAGAAAGTGAAAGGAGCAAGGGTGACCAAGCCTATCAAGAAGCTCAGCAGAGGGCTTCTCTGGTGGCGCAGTGGTAGAGAGTCTGCCTGCCGATGCAGGGGACACGGGTTCATGCCCCGGTCCGGGAAGATCCCACATGCCGCGGAGTGGCTGGGCCCGTAAGCCATGGCCGCTGAGCCTGCGCGTCTGGAGCCTGCGCTCCGCAACGAAAAAAAAAAAAAGCTCAGCAGAGAGGCAAGCTGGCTGAGGCAGACAGCAGTGGGGCCAGGAGTAGATTGTGTATAAGTTTCCTAGGGCTGCTGTAACAAAGTATCGCAAACTCTGTGACTTAAAACAACAGAAATTTATCCTCTCAGTTCTGGAGGCTGTAAGTCCAAAGCCAAGGCATTGACAGGGCTATGTTCTCTCTGAAGGCTCTAGGGGAGGATCCTCCCTTGCTTCCTCCTAGCTTCTGGTGTTGCCAGGAATCCTTGGCACACTTTGACTGGTAGATGCATCACTACAACACTACCATGTTGGGTTAGTTTTAGGCTTACCTTTTTCATATTCTTTTCCATTATAAGTTATTACAAGGTATTGAACATAGTTCCCTGTGCTATACAGTAGGACCTTGCTGTGATCTCTTCCTATAAGGACACCAGTCACTGCATCAGGCCTGCCCAGTCCAGTATGACCTCATCTTAACTAATCACATCTGCAAAGACCCTATTTTCAAATAAGGTCACATTCACAGGTCCTGGGGGTTAGGACTTCAACTCATCTTTTTGGGGGACACACTTCAACTCACAACAGAGTGCTCTTCCTATCTTCCCAGTTTGTCAGCCAAGGTACCTGCTGAAGTGATTCAAAAGCTAGCACACAACTAACAGTGACTGAAGGGAGGAGGCTGGGGGGAAGGTGAACTTGTGGGCATTTCCAAAAATGGGGCAGTGGAGGCCTTGAGTGCCAACTCAGTTCTTAATCCCCTCCAGTCCTGGTGGAGGCACAGTTTCATAACATCTGAAGTACAGGATACTTTGCTAGTCTTAACCTAACCCATAACTTCAAAATTAATGTTGGCAAATTGGCTCATTCATCATTTATAAGATACAGTTTCACATGATGGTTAACATCCCCTTCCAAGGTAGATGTGTGTGTAATTCATTCCGGTTTTTAAGAGACATCTCCCAGAATTCTCAAATTTATTGTCAAATATCAGTTCCAAAAAATTGCATCTGATGCTGACTCAGGCCTGGCAGGGAGAGTTGTCACTGGCACTGAGCTCTGGCACCGATTTGTGACTTCCCAGCAGGAGAACCCCAGGGATGGAAGCCCACAGGCGTGATCTCCCTCTTAGATTAAGATTTAATAGGATGGCCTCCCCCACCCAGGCTGCCAACCCGGATCAGTGCCACAAGCCAACTGTTGGCCTTGCTGTGAACAAGGGCAGTGAGGAAGACTTGGCAAAGTTTTAATTAACTGAAGATAAATAAACATACAGAGGGAGCATGAGTCCATTAGCTGGCACCACCACCCGGAGAGAAAAGACCTCACTAATCACACGCCACAGCAGGTGAAAAGACCTGCAGACCGGCAGTGTCCATTTGCTCTCAAATTGAAAACCATATTTTCAAAATAAATATGCATGGGGTCTCTGTTTGTCATGTTGTTTCTCCTGAAAAGCAGGAAAGCTGGGATATTAATGAGCAACTGTTTTCGATATTTCAGCCCAGGAAAGCTGAAAACACAAGTGCAGCAAAACAAGGCTGGAATGGCCCTTCCCGCGGAGGAGAGAGAGAGGGAAGTTGTTCAGGAAGCCAAGCAAAAGCAATCAGAAATTGAGGACCCATCTCCAAGGGAAAACACAAATAACGCAGTCAGCCTGGGCTGGATCAACTGAATCTAGACGTGGTGGAAGATCAGGTGTGGCAGAGGTATGCTATTTGCTCAGAGTCAAGGAGTCAGCAAGGTTAGATCCTAGGTAGGCCTGCAATTCACCAACCTCGGTTTGGATTGCATGATGGACAAGAGACAGGGCTGGAGCTTAAGTTTACAACATTCTAGGGGAAGATTTTATACAGTTTTAGAACCTCGTCAGAAAGCAGGCACTTCATTTACTCATTACAGTATTTATGCATCACTTACCGCATAACAAGTGCTATCCAGATCTGGAGGCACAGCAGTGAGGAAGATCTAACGAAGTCTCTATTCTCACGAAGCTTACATTCTAGCTGGAGAAAGGGAATGAAAAAGCCAGAAAAGATCAGGTGGCAGCTAAGTGCAGAGACCTGAATGGCCAGAAAGAGCTGGCTGTGCAAAGACCTGGAGAGCATTCCAGGGGACAGCAGTGCAAGGTCCTGTGGGAGGTGGGAGCTTGGTCTCTTGGAGGAATGGAGGAAAGGCCAGTGTGGTTGAAGCTCAGTGACAAAGGAGATGAGTAGTAGAGGAAAAGAACAGGCAGGGACAATGTAAGGAGACTGGATTTTATTCCAAGTGCAATTATTTATACTTATTTACACGAAAACTGCCATTCCCTCTAGATTACAAACTTCAAGAGAGCAGAGACTATATCTGTCTTGCTTACTCCATACCTAATTTGCATTCCAGGGCATGTACTGCCTGCCTTTTTTTTCTTTCCCCTCCCTCCCCTCCTTCCTTCCTTCCTCCTCCTCCTACTATTACGGGTATATAAGATTTCTCCCCCACCCCCAACTAAGTTGTGAACTATTTGATGGCTTGAGTCTGGTCCTCTTCTTCTGACCTTTCTATAGTGTGGTGGGCCAGCCTCCAGGATGACCTCCAGTAATCCTTGCTTTCTTGCATGGTCCTCTTTCACACCGAATCAGGTCTGTCACTGTGCGACTAGTAAATAAGTAGGAGGGATAGTGTATGACATTCAAGGCTAGGCTATAAAAGTCACTGCAGCATCTGACTCTTGGTCTCTTGGTTTCTTGCCTGGGGGGAGGCCAGCTGCCATGCCATGAGGGCACTCAAGCAGTGACATGGAGAGACCCACATGGAGAAGAACTGAGTCCCCTGACCTGAGCCAGCAGCAATTTGGCAGTCAGGTGAGTGAGCACCTTGGAAGTGGATCCTCCTGCCCCAGCCAAGCCTTCAGATGATTGCAGCCCCAGCTGACGTATGACTGCAACCACATGAGAGACCCTGGGCCAGAACTGCCCGCTGCGTCCTTCCCAAATTCCTGACCAACAGAAACTGTGAGAGATAATAAATGATTGGGGTTTTTTAAGCCATTAAACTTTGGGTGACTTCTTAGGCAGTATTAGATAACCAGGGGGCATAGCATAAGGTCATGCACAAAGTGGCGGGGTGAAAACACAGCTGTGAGGAAGGCCCTTTTTCTGTGGGACAGAGGGTCAGGGAGCACCTGAAACAAGGGGAGGGCTAATGCTATGCCTGAGGGCATCTAAGAGTCAGGTCTGAAAGAAGGGACCACTGATGACACCATTCAAGAATAAATGTGGAGGGTAGAATTTTTCAGCTATTATCTCCTGCAGAGAAGACCAAAGCCAGGAGATCCAACCAAATCATATCTGCAAGAATCTAGGACCTGTGTAACTTCCCCAGGTTTGTTGTTTTTGTTACCCTGGTCTAGTTTTGCAGAGTGAAAAGCTCTTGAGTGCTTGTTTAGGGTAACACATCACAAAGAGTCAGGGAGAGGGGTGGGAGGAGGCAGCTACCAGGAGGGGAGGCAAGCGAGTGAGGCTCTGGGACCTGCTGAGGGAATCAAGTCAGGACATAAGGCCAACTGGGCCTGAGTCACGCCCCCAGGGCTTCATAGTTGAAAGTCCACTGCACATGCATGTTGCACAGAGTGAAAATGTTTCAGTAACATCCTGGGGCATAGGCACAGCCGTTTCCAAATCTGCCCTCTTCCTAAGACTCTTTGCTTTTATCAGAGCTGGCACCTCGCAGGTGGAAATGTGGAGTCATCTCAGTTAGCTGTGTGAGGCATATGCCCAGCAAATTATTTATCCTCAAATAACCCCCTCCTGACAACTTTGTCTGGCTGCTTATTTGTGTAATTAATTTACGTCATTCAGTTGAAGTCTGTTGAATTATTTCAAAATAAGTTTTATCTGGAACTCCCATATATGAAACCAATAAAAGCAGTGCTGTTGGGAGACGCAAGAGGGAAGAGATATGGGAACATATGTATATGTATAACTGACTCACATTTCATAAAGCAGAAACCAACACACCATTGTAAAGCAATTATACTCCAATAAAGATGTAAAAAAAAAAAAAAGAAGCAGTGCTGTTGCAGTTAAGGCGGGAATGGGAGAGGGTGCTGGACCCTGCCTCCCCTCAGCTTCCGCTTGCTTCCCAGGAGCCCTAATGTTCTCAAGATCATAGCTTGAAAGTCACAGATCAAGGGTATTCTAGAGTCTGCCACAAGGTTTTATAATGATCTGACATTTGTGATTACTTATGCTGCTCTTTTCTTCCATGACTGAAAATAAATAGATTAATCTTCCTCAGATACCACCTTATCACATACTTCCCATGCCTAACACCTCTTGTGTGGTCCTGCTTCTCAGAAGTTAAAGTGCAAACTGTTTTCTCGGTGTTGTCTCTGCTCCTGGTAACTAACCCCCTCTCCAGCCACACTCCCTCTTCACAGTCCCCGTGTGTCCCCCCTTCAGGCCTGGTGTTTGCATCTCCTCCACTGGAGCACCATCTCCTCCCCCATCCACATGGGCACTGCTTAGACGCCACTTCCTGGGGACTTCTCTGCACTCCCCCCCCACAAAGGATTTCCCTCATCTGTATTCCTTTGGCAAACACTAGCTGGACCAGCTGATGACCCTTAAAATTCCTATGATCAAAAGTCACAGAAACATGAGGGTTGCCAGGAACCTGAGGGATGGTCTATTTCAAGCCCTTATTTCACGGATCAAGAGAATAAAGCCCAAGAGCTGAAGTAACTCGTTCAAGGTCACACAGCTAGTTAGTGCCAAAGTCACACAGAGAGTCCAGTTCTTCAGGCTAGGTTCCATACTTTGGGAGCCTTTGAAGGCAGAGACTGTTTCATATTTCCTTGAATTCCTTCATGTAGTAGGTGTTCAATTAATATTTGTGACAGTGTTGATTGATTGGTGGTTGAGGACTTCTCTTCACCTTAGCGGTTAATCAGAAGCCAAGGCTGAGGATGAAGTCTCAGAGGCAGCAGCTGCAGAAGACAGTGTTTGTTACCCCAACTACAAGCGCCAGATCCTGCATCTGGAGGGCAAGCGTAAAAGAAGGGCAAAGAAGCATCCCTGACCCTGAAACTGTGTTTCTCTGAATGCTAACCTTCTGGTCTGTAAACTCAGGATAGTATGAGGATTGGGAAAATGTATGTAAAGTACCTGGCACACCTAGGGACTCAGTAAATGTTTGCTATTTAAAAAAAATCACATTACTCTTGTTTCTAACATTTTATTGCAAAATTTTTCAAACACATAGCAAAGTGCAAAGAATTTTACAGGGAACAGCTGTCTACCAGCCACCTAAATTCTACCATTAACATCTTACTAAAATTGCTTTCTCACACGTTTATCCATCTATCCATCCATGAATCTATTTTATTTTAGTGGTGCATTTCAGTGTAATTTGCAGACATCAGAACACTTTCCCCTAATTACTTCAGCATGCATATCATTAACTAGATTTCAATCTTTGTTTAGATTTTTCATTTGAGGTAAAATTTAGATACAATGGAATACACAAATCTTAAGGGTACTTTCACCGAGTTTTGACAAATGCAAGTGCCTTTGTAATCCAAACTCCCTTCAAGATGTAGAGAACACTTCCATCACCACAGAAAGTTCCCTCATATCCCTTCCCATTTCATCTTTCCCCCGACCCATAAAGGCCACCATTGTTTGGATTTTTTCCCCACACTTAATTACCTATTAGAGAGCATCATATAAATGGAATTATATAGTATGTACTCTTTTATGTAAGGCTCCTTTCACTCAGCATAATGTTTTTGAAACCCATCCATGATGGTGTGTGACTAGTGGTCCATCTTTTTCGTTGCTGAATAGTATTCAATTGTATGAATATACTACCATTTGTTTGTCCACTATCCTGCTATGAATTTTTAAAACATCCTGTTACGAATTTTTTTAATGTTTATTTATTTACTTTTTTTTCTTATTAGTCATCCATTTTATACACATCAGTGTATACATGTCAATCCCAATCTCCCAATTCATCACACCACCACTCCCACCCCCTGCCACTTTCTCCCCTTGTTGTCCATACGTTTGTTCTCTACATCTGTGTCTCAATTTCTGTTATGGAAACCGGTTCATCTGTACCATTTTCTAGGTTCCACATATATGTGTTAATATATGATATTTGTTTTTCTCTTTCTTACTTACTTCACTCTGTATGATAGTCTCTGGATGCATCCACGTCTCTACAAATGACCCAATTTCATTACCTTTTATGGCTGAGTAATATTCCATTGTGTCTATGTACCACATCTTCTTTATCCATTTGTCCGTCGATGGGCGTTTAGGTTGCTTCCATGACCTGGCTATTGTAAATAGTGCTGCAATGAACATTGGGGTGCATGTGTCTTTTTGAATTATGGTTTTCTCTGGGTATATGCCCAGTAGTGGGATTGCTGGGTCATATGGTAATTCTATTTTTAATTCTTTAAGGAATCTCCATAGTGGCTGTATCAATTTACATTCCCACCAACAGTGCAAGAGGGTTCCCTTTTCTCCACACCCTCTCCAGCATTTGTGGTTTGTAGATTTTCTGATGATGCCCATTCTAACTGGTGTGAGGTGATACCTCATTGTAGTTTTGATTTGCATTTCTCTAATAATTACTGCTGTTGAGCAGCTTTTCATGTGCTTCTTGGCCATCTGTATGTCTTCTCTGGAGAAATGTCTTTTAGGTCTTCTGCTCATTTTTGGATTGGGTTGTTTGTTTCTTTAATATTGAGCTGCATGAACTGTTTATATATTTTGGCAATTAATCCTTTGTCCAATGATTCGTTTGCAAATATTTTCTCCAATTCTGGGGGCTGTCTTTTCGTCTTGTTTATGGTTTCCTTTGCTGTGCAAAAGCTTTGAAGTTTCATTAGGTCCCATTTGTTTATTTTTGTTTTTATTTCCATTACTCTAGGAGGTGGATCAAAAAAGATCTTGCTGTGATTTATGTCAAAGAGTGTCTTTCCTATGTTTTCCTCTAAGAGTTTTAAAGTGTCTGGTCTTACATTTAGGTCTCTAATCCATTTTGAGTTTATTTTTGTGTATGGTGTTAGGGAGTGTTCTACTTTCATTCTTTTACATGTAGCTGTCCAGTTTTCCCAGCACTAGTTATTGAAGAGATTGTCTTTTCTGCATTGTATATCCTTTGTCGTAGGTTAGTTGACCATAGGTCCGTGGGTTTATCTCTGGGCTTTCTATCCTGTTCCATTGATCTATATTTCTGTTTTTGTGCCAGTACCATATTGTCTTGATTACTGTAGCTTTGTAGTATAGTCTGAAGTCAGGGAGTCTGATTCCTCCAGCTCCGTTTTTTTCCCTCAAGACTGCTTTGGCTATTCGGGGTCTTTTGTGTCTCCATACAAATTTTAAGATTTTTTGTTCTAGTTCTGTAAAAAATGCCATTGGTAATTTGATAGGGATTGCATTGAATCTGTAGATTGCTTTGGGTAGTATAGTCATTTTCACAATATTGATTCTTCCAATCCAAGAACATGGTATATCTCTCCATCTGTTGGTATCATCTTTAATTTCTTTCATCAGTGTCTTATAGTTTTCTGCATACAGGTCTTTTGTCTCCCTAGGTAGGTTTATTCCTAGGTATTTTATTCTTTTTGTTGCAATGGTAAATGGGAGTGTTTCCTTAATTTCTCTTTCAGATTTTTCATCATTAGTGTATAGGAATGCAAGAGATTTCTGTGCATTAATTTTGTATCCTGCAACTTTACCAAATTCATTGATTAGCTCTAGTAGTTTTCTGGTGGCATCTTTAGGATTCTCTATGTATAGTATCATGTCATCTGCAAACAGTGACAGTTTTACTTCTTCTTTTCCAATTTGTATTCCTTTTTTTGTTTTTCCTTCTCTGATTGCTGTGGCTAGGACTTCCAAAACTATGTTGAATAAGAGTGGTGAGAGTGGACATCCTTGTCTTATTCCTGATCTTAGAGGAAATGCTTTCAGTTTTTCACTGTTGAGAATGATGTTTGCTGTGGGTTTGTCGTATATGGCCTTTATTATGTTGAGGTGGGTTCCCTCTATGCCCACTTTCTGGAGAGTTTTTATCATAAATGAGTGTTGAATTTTGTCAAAAGTTTTGCTGCGTCTATTGAGATGATCATATGGTTTTCATCAGTTTGTTAATATGGTGTATCACATTGATTGATTTGCATATACTGAAGAATCCTTGCAACCCTGGGATAAACCCCACTTGATCATGGTGTATGATCCTTTTAATGAGTTGTTGGATTCTGTTTGCTAGTATTTTGTTGAGGATTTTTGCATCTATGTTCATCAGTGATGTTGGTCTGTAATTTTCTTTTTTTGTAGTATCTTTGTCTGGTTTTGGTATCAGGGTGATGGTGGCCTCAGAGAATGAGTTTGGGAGTTTCCCTTCCTCTGCAATTTTTTGGAAGAGTTTGAGAAGGATGGGTGTTAGCTTTTCTCTAAATGTTTTATAGAATTCACCTGTGAAGCCATTTGGTCCTGGATTTTTGTTTGTTGGAAGATTTTTAATCACAGTTTCAATTTCATTACTTGTAATTGGTCTGTTCATATTTTCTCTTTCTACCTGGGTCAGTTTGGAAGGTTATACCTTTCTAAAAATTTGTCCATTTCTTCTAGGTTGTCCATTTCATTGGCATAGAGTTGCTTGTAGTAGTCTCTTAGGATGCTTTGTATTTCTGCTGTGTCTGTTGTAACTTCTCCTTTTTCATTTCTAATTTTATTGATTTGGGCCCTCTCCCTGTTTTTCTTGATGAGTCTGGCTAATGGTTTATCAATTTTGTTTATCTTCTCAAAGAACCAGCTTATTGATCTTTGCTATTGTTTTCTTTGTTTCTATTTCATTTATTTCTGCTCTGATCTTTATGATTTCTTTCCTTCTGCTAACTTTGGGTTCTGTTTGTTCTTCTTTTTCTAGTTCCTTTAGGTGTAAGGTTAGATTGTTTATTTGAGATTTTTCTTGTTTCTTGAGGTAGGCTTCTATAGCTATAAACTTCCCTCTTAAAACTGCTTTTGCTACATCCCATAGGTTTTGGATTGTCCTGTTTTCATTGTCATTTGTCTCTAGGTATTTTTTGATTTCCTCTTTGATTTCTTCAGTGATCTCTTGGTAATTTAGCAACATATTGTTTAGCCTCCCTGTGTTAGTGTTTTTTACGTTTTTTTTCCCTGTAACTGATTTCTAATCTCATAGCATTGTGGTCAGAAAGGATGCTTGATATGATTTCAATTTTCTTAAATTTACTGAGGCTTAATTTGTGACCCAAGATGTGATCTATCCTGGAGAATGTTCCGTGCACACTTGAGAAGAAAGTGTAATCTGCTGTTTTTGGATGGAATGTCCTATAAATATCAATTAAATCTACCTGGTCTACTGTGTCATTTAAAGCTTCTGTTTCCTTATTAATTTTCTGTTTGGATGATCTGCCCATTGGTGTAAGTGAGGTGTTAAAGTCCCCCACTATTATTGTGTTACTGTCGATTTCCTCTTTTAGAGCTGTTAGCAGTTGCCTTATGTATTGAGGTGCTCCTATGTTGGGTGCATATATATTTATAATTGTTATATCTTCTTCTTGGATTGATCCCTTGACCATTATGTAGTGTTCTTCCTTGTCTCTTGTAACATTCTTTATTTTAAAGTCTATTTTATCTGATATGAGTATTGCTACTCCAACTTTCTTTTGATTTCCATTTGCATGGAATATCTTTTTCCATCCTCTCACTTTCAGTCTGTATGTGTCCCTAGGTCCGAAGTGGGTCTCTTGTAGACAGCATATATATGGGCCTTGTTTTTGTGTCTGTTCAGCGAGCCTGTGTTTTTTAGTTGGAGCATTTAATCCCTTCATGTTTAAGGTAATTTTTTTTTTTTTTTTTTTTTTTGCATTACGCCGTCCTCTCACTGTTGTGGCCTCTCCCGTTGCAGAGTACAGGCTCTGGACGTGCAGGCTCAGGGGCCATGGCTCACGGGCCTAGCCGCTCCAAGGCATGTGGGATCTTCCTGGACCGGGGCATGAACCCACGTCCCCTGCATCGGCAGCAGACTCAACTACTGCACCACCAGGGAAGCCCGGTAATTATTGATATGTATGTTCCTATGACCATTTTCTTAAATTGTTATGCGTTTCTTTTGGTATGGTCTTTTCTTCTCTTGTCTTTCCCACTTAGAGAAGTTCCTTTAGCATTTGTTGTAGAGCTGGTTTGGTGGTGCTGAATTCTCTTAGTTTTTGCTTGTCTGTAAAGCTTTTGATTTCTCCATTGAATCTGAATGAGATCCTTGCCGGGTAGAGTAATCTTGGTTGTGTAGTTTCTTCCCTTTCATCACTTTAAGTATATCATGCCACTGACTTCTGGCTTGTAGAGTTTCTGCTGAGAAATCAGTTGTTAACCTTATGGGAGTTCCCTTGTATGTAATTTGTCATTTTTCCCTTGCTGCTTTCAATAATTTTTCTTTGTCTTTAATTTTTGCCATTATGATTACTATGTGTCTTGGCATGTTTCTCCTTGGGTTTATCCTGTATGGGACTCTCTGCGCTTCCTGGACTTGGGTGGCTATTTCCTTTCCAATGTTAGGGAAGTTTTTGACTATCATCTCTTCAAATATTTTCTCAGGTCCTTTCTCTCTCTCTTCTCCTTCTGGGACCCCTATAATGCGAATGTGGCTGCATTTAATGTTGTCTCAGAGGTCTTTTAGGCTGTCTTCATTTCTTTTCATTTTTTTTCCTTTATTCTGTTCCACAGCAGTGAATTCCTCCATTCTGTCTTCCAGGTCTCTTATCTGGTCTTCTGCCTCAGTTATTCTGCTATTGATTCCTTCTAGTGTGTTTTTCATTTCAGTTATTGTATTGTTCATCTCTGTTTGTTTGTTCTTTAATTCTTCCAGATCTTTGTTAAACATTTCTTGCATCTTCTTGGTCTTTGCCTCCATTCTTTTTCCGAGGTCCTGGATCATCTTCACTATCATTATTCTGAATTCTTTTTCTGGAAGGTTGCCTATCTCCACTTCATTTAGTTGTTTTTCTGGGGTTTTATCTTGTTCCTTGATCTGGCCCATAGCCCTCTGCCTTTTCATCATGTCTATCTTTCTGTGAATGTGGGTTTTGTTCCACAGGCTGCAGGATTGTAGTTCTTCTTGCTTCTGCTCTATGAAGTTTTAAAAAATGCTAGTTAGTTCCCTTCTTTCCTTATGGTGTCTCATCATCAACAAAATCAACAACCACAAAACTCAGCTTGAAGGGAATTGGCATTTCTGAGATAGAAAAGGCCCTGGGCCAGTGGGAGAAAATGCTTCTCACAATGAGTCTTCAGATAGTTCTTTCCTGGCTTAAGTCAGCACATAGATGGAGCATCATTCTAGTGGAAGATTCTATTTTAATTTCCTCCCAGGAGATCTCTCACCCTGTCTTCTTCTTATTCAGTGCATTTTTCCTAGCTGCCTCCACCGTGAAATACGTTGGAGCCTATTAAGAGCCTTCTGCCTCCTCATCAGTGATATTTATGACTATGGAAATATTTATGATGCATGGAGAGGGCTTGGGTCAGAGAGCAGTCCGAGCTTTTACTGTCCTTGTAAATGGGATTTGTCTCCTGCTTGCTTTGTCAGGCTTGTAAAAAGGAGTGCATGTCATATAGTTTCAGGGTTGCTTTTTTTCTTTCTTCTAACCTTTGCATTCAAGCTGTGGATTAAACACGTTTTTATTACTGACCTCTGTGCTTGGAATGAAGGAGGCATTTTGGTTTTCTGGACTCTTTGGTAGCATTACGTCCTTTTTCTGAGCTTGCCCTCAAACGCCCTGTCCAGGCTAGAGCTATAATGTTCTAGGGTAGACATTTTAAATCCAATGACAGAAATCCTGCATTCTGTAAGAGGCTCAAGAGCTTCTGAAATCCATCTAAATGCCTCTGCACAAATAAGAAAGAGTCAGAGTTGTTTCATGTTTTGGGAAACTTGCTAGGGAAGCAGTCCTTTCACTGCAAAATATCCGTTTTTTTTCTTTTACCCTCCCTGCATGCCATCATTCCTGTCTTCCAGGAATGTCCATTTCCTGACCAAGTCTAAGGCCTCACCTGCATCCCATGCTCTCCTACTCAGACCTAGCTTGCCTCCATCTTCAAACACTCCATTGCGAATGGTTCTTCCACCTCTGCCCACAATCTGTTTCTATCTCTCCTATATATTCAGATATAGTTATAAAAACAAATGTACATATGATTACACATTTTAAAACTTTTAAATTTAATTTAATTTTTAAAAACATGTTCTGGTCATGTTAAGCCTTAGTCTCATTATTTTAGAGACTTACAGTTTCACTTTTTTTCCCATTTATTTATTTGTTTAGTTAGTTAGTTATGGCTCCATTGGATCTTTATTGCTGTGCACAGCTTTCTCTAGTTGCAGCAAATGGGGGCTACTCCTCGACACAGTGTGCAGGCTTCTCATTGCGGTGGCTTCTCATTGCGGAGCAGGGGCTCCAGGCATGTGGGCTTCAGTAGTCGTGGCACATGGGCTTAGTGGCTCCGTGGCATGTGGGATCCTCCTGGACGAGGGACGGAACCCGTGTCGCCTGCACTGGAAGGCAGATTCTTAACCACTGGACCACCAGGGAAGTCTTTGATTACCCATTTTTATGAACAGATATATTTATGGAATGCCTCCTTTGTGCCAAGCTGCCCTTTCCTGTGACTGCCCTCTCTTCCCTTCCCTTATCAAATTCTTGAAACTGCACTCGCTGCCTTAGTTTCCTCACTCATTGGCTCCTTGTAGTGTGGTCCACCCTCACTACTGTACCATGAGGGCCCAGAGGCACGTTCAACTTCTCAGCTGACATATGGATCAGCCCCTCCTCACTCCCGCCTCCTCTGGTCCTGGTGACCCATCCCTTCCCCATCGACTTGAGTCAGCAACATTCCCATGACCTCCCACAAGCCTATTATTCTGTCTTTTCCTTTGTTGCACTGTATATTTCCTCCCACATCCCGAAGGTGGTCATTCTTCAAAGTGATGTTATACCTTCTCCCATCAGTGTCAGCTCTCCCTTGGGCAGCTGCATCCCAAATCTGTGTCTGGCTCCAACCTCCTCTCATCCTCAGCCCCACATTCCACGTTGATTGCTAGATGCCTCTTCCTGAGTCACCTTACACCTAAACTCCACCTTAAAGAGGTATAAAACGTGGGTTCTGCCCTCTGGGAGCTTATAATTTAGTTGGAGACACACAGGCAGACTTTGAAATGTTCTGTAACAAACTCTGAGATTTAATTAATATGAAAGGTGATGATATAATGAGTCACACCACATGTGAAGTCAGTGTCTGTGGACTTATCAGTGCTTAGGGCCAACGAAGACATTTCTTGGGCCCAGGGAGTGTTTCACAAGAATACTATAAATGTATGACTGAGGAGTTGCTGGAAATAGTCACGATGCTGAAGAGACGCCTCTGCGGGAGGCAAGACTGAAAAGATTTGTAGCCGGGAAGCCTGCAGCCTAATCAATGGTGCTCTGTCTTATTTGGGGGAAGACTGTCAACAGATGACGGGAGTCCAGTCGGTTGGTCTGTTGGTCAGCGAAAAGCTACCCAGTAACTACTATGTCCTGGGCACTGGGCTGGGCGCTGGAATAAAGCGCAAACAGTGCACTGTCCCTGTGCCCAGGTGGGGGACGGGGGAACAGGCAAAATTACTGGAGACATAGACACATACATCCAGACAGACATAAAGAAGATTACAGGTCAGCAGGGAGCCTAGAGGATGGTGAGTCTGAGAACAACGATTGGGCAGGTGTAGTCAGCCTTCTCAGGGGAGGCAGGGGGCGGTTCTTGGTCACTGGTCACTTGATAACTGGCTCCTCAGGTCTCCCCAGCGCTGGAGGAAGACCACAAGGGCTGAACGGGGCAGGGCCCAGTGCTCGGGAAGTCAGAGCCAGGAATCAGAGCCAAACTCCAGGCTTTGGGCAGGAGCAGGACTTGGCCTGGGGCAAGGGGTGCAGGAAGATGCTGGTTGGTCATCAGGAAAAGGGCTGAGGGTGCGGTCTTGGTCTTACTGGCTGTCGAGCTGGTGGGGGCATGGTCTGACTTAAAAGAACTTACCAAGTTGTGGGTGAGGTGTGGGGGAACCACAGGGATGTTGGGGTGATTCTGCAGCTGGTCAGTGGAGCTGTAACCTCCTTAAGTCCTAAGTGAAGGGAAGGGAAGTGAATACCGAAACCAGGAAGGGGAAGAGTAGAGATGAGAAGGCTGTCTCGAGAGAGACTGAAGGGCATAACTAGACTGGGTCCTCCCCTCAGGGAGGCCACCAGGAATAAATACTGTGACCTTTCTCCTCTGCCCTCCAGTCTTCTGTCAGCTCCCACTGGCCAAGCCCAGTGAGAAGTCAGCGAACAGAGAGCAAGGTCCGAGGGGTGAACAGAAGACATGCAGCACAGGATGACCAGCAGAACACAGGCAGTCCTGCTACTGGAAAGAAACCCTCCACTGTAAACAAGAAGCCTGTCTCCCATGAGATTGGCTAGCTTCCCAAAGGAAGAGGAACTAGGAACCAGCCTGGCACCGGCCCCCAATATGATTCTTTTACCTTGTCCAGCTAACTGCATCAGGTACCACAACCTTCCTCTAGGGATCTGTCTACCTCTCCGCATCCCCACTGCCACTACCTCTGGCCACCACCTTCTCTTGCATTTCTGTAACAGCCTCGTGCCTGGACTTCCTGCCTCTGCCCCTATCCAGTCTCCTCTCCACCTGGCAACCAAATCTTTCTCACGTGCTGATCTGAGCATGTCATTTCCTTTCCTAAAACCACCTTACCAACGTAAAGTCCACACATCTTACCATGGCTCATGAGGCTTTTTCATGGTCTGGCTCTGGTTTACATGTCTGGCCTCATTTCTTGCCAGTTCTACCTCTCCACCTTCCCTCAGCCAAACTTTCCTTCTTAAATCCAGCTCACTGTGGTCTAACCATACAGAACTGCTTTCTGATATCTCTCTAATCCTAGGGCCTTTGCACATGCTGTTTCTTCTCCTGAAAAGTCAGGAAGTCAATTCTAACCTGACTAACTTTTGCTTATTCCTCATTCCTTCATTGCTGCTGCCCTTGGCAAGGGTTCAGTGCCTCTCCTTCATGTTCCCATAGCACCCTGGCCCTGCACAAATTGTAATATTTATTTTAAAAATTAATTTGATACTTACTGAATACCTGTCATGCACCAGGCCCTTACCACCCCAGGGCCTTTACTCATGCTGTTCTTTCCGCTTGCCATGTTCTTTTTTTATTCTTCATCTGACCAACTCTTACCCTTTCGGTCTCAGCTAAAATATTTCCTATGAGAAGTTTTGCCCCCTTATTCTCTCCTGCAGCATGCCGTATGATTTACTTTATTTGATATCGGTGTCTCCCTCTCCACACCTAGGAAGGTGCAAGATCTGCTTCATCTACTACTGTGTGCCCATCCCTAGCTCAGAACCTGGTATTCAGTGATCACATATATGATGAGCAGGGGAAGGCAACTGAGTTTTCCCATGAGACCATGGAGTAAACCATGACCGTATGCTCCAGGGGTGTAGGAGGGGCCTGAAACTTAGACAATTTGAAGGGCCCTCTTTAAGAAAAATACAAAATTACAAAAGCAAAATTAGGTGTGAAAGTGGATCTTTATTTAGATTGAGAAAAGAAATGACAATAAATTGTAAGACTTTTAAAGCTGAAAATTTTCACAAATATCACAAGATACAGAAAAAAAATACAATGTTTTTATTAATTAACTGCCTAGCACACTGCTGTAATACTTTCTTCCGCTGCATTTTTTGTCGAATACTCTTTTATCACTTCTTTATATAACAACAGTTTTGTAATATTTGCTATACAGAGAAAGGAAAGAGAAGTAAGTCTTTCCTCCAGCATAATAAAACTTAGATTTATTATTGATGATTGGGATGCATAAAACCAGACATACTTGCTGTTTGTAGGACTGCTACAGTTTATACCCTACCAACATATTTTGATAAGTCCTATTTGGCATAATTGTCATCAAAAAAGAAAAAAAAGTATAGCATAGAATTGCATAACTATTACTGAATATTCCTACTATATATGACTAGGTATCTGTGAGAATTGAATCCTGCATTTAGAATTTTACACATCTGACAATTGGAAGACTTTCCCATAGACTAACTTTTGGCTCTATGCAATTCAAATCTTGTTTCTTTCCCCACCCACATACTTCCAGTGCCAGTTTCCGTAGGACACATTCAAATCTGATGTGAACTTTGGCCCTGCTCCTTAGTGCCACGTGCCAGATGAGAAGGTACCATGGGCAATAGGAGGACCCCTGGAAGCCATTTCCACACTGAGATGGCTAGCAAAAACTTATTTAAAAAGTGACTGCAAACCACCCCACAAAATGCAAACCCAGTTGTATCCCCAGCTTAACTTGCCCTCAGCCAGATCCCATGAATGCCACTTCAGTGTCGTCCTGCACTAAGGGAAATGTGACAGAGTCTGAGTGGAAAGAGACACCATTCTTAACTCAGTGTGGCTAAAATAGCTCACTTTTGCAAAGTTTACCAAAACGTGTACAACACTGCTAGCGTCCCTTTCTGGACTTGTGCTAATGGGAGGCCCTAAAGCTTAAGCTTCTTTAACTTCATGGTAAATTTGCCTCTGTATCTTAGTTGTTATTACGTATTGCCCCTGGCACCTCTCCTGGCACACAGTACAGTAGTCCCCACCTTATCCTTTTGCTTTCTGCAGTTTCAGTTACCCCGCAGTCAGCTGTGTCTGAAAATATTAAATGGAAAATTCCAGAAATAAACAATTCGTAAGTTTTAAATTGCGTGCCATTCTGAGTAATGTGACGAAGTCTCGCGTGTCCTGCTTCATCCCGCCTCCTCCTGTGAGGAGAAGACGCGAATCGTCCCTTCGTCCAGGGTACCCCGCCCGTTAGTCACTTAGTAGCCATCTCAGTTATCAGCATGACTGTTGTAGTATCGCAGTGCTTGTGTTCAAGTCACCCTTATTTTACTTAACCATGGCCCCAAAGTGCAAGAGCTGTGATGCCGGCAGTTTGGTTATGCCAAAAAGCAGCTGCAAAGCGCTTTAAGTGAGAAGGTGAAAATTCTCCACTTAAGGAAAGAAGAAAATCATATGCCGAGGTTGCTAAGATCTACGGTAAGAATGAATCTTCTATCCGTGAAATTGTGAAGAAGGGAAAGAAATTCGTACTAGTTTTGCTGTCCAACCTCAAACTGCAAAAGTTAATGCCACACAGCCTGGATGGGAGGGGAGTTTGCGGGAGAATGGATACATGTATATGTATGGCTGAGTCGCTTTTCTGTGCACATGAAACTATCACAACATTGTTAATCAGCTATACCCCAATATAAAATAAAAAGTTAAAAAAAAAGTTAATGCCACAGTGCGTGATAAGTGCTTAAAGTGGAAGAGCCATTAAATTGTACCATAAGATATTCTGAGTGAGAGAGAGGGAGGGAGAGACCACATTCATATAACTTTTATTCTAATATATCATTATAATTGTTCTATTTTATTATTATTGTTAATCTCTTACTATGCTAATTCATAAATTAAGCTTGTTCATAGGTATGCATGTATAGGAAAAAAGGCATAGTATATATAGGGTTTGGTACTACCTGCAGTTTCAGTCATCCACTGGGGGTCTTGGAACATATTCCCTCGGGTAAGGGGGGACTGCTCTAGTTTGCTTAATAAATATAGGCTGAGTGAGGAAAAGTTTTGCTTAGCCTCATTATCCAGGACATATTCTTTCCCCCAGTAGAGCTCATTGCCTTGATTTAAAGCTGGTGCTCAAGAAATAGTTGAGCAGATTTACTGGAGGCAGTGGGAGTGGGGAAGAGGGGACAGCTTGGCTGGATGAGCTTTCCCATCCCCTCATCACTGGGTGAATGAGCCAATGCCAACACATCAGCGGCCCTCATTAGCGGTGAGGCTGCCCTGGCTGCCCTCTCTGGGTAATTCTAATTGGCTCCAGTCAGGGAGAGCTGGGTCTGGGCTTTATTAACACTGACAGCAGCTCCACCGTTAGAAATGCAGGTAGAAAGGTTACACTGGAAACACCATTTCTGAGCACAGAGTAAATACGGACAGAACTCATTCTGGCTTTCACAGCTATGCTGAAGAATCTTTATTTATCCAGCCCTGCTCCTGAGGGCCTTCCTTTTCCTGCTTCCATTTTCTTCCTTGTTGTGAGGGGGGTTAGCCTTAGGATTCCCACATACATTTTTCTTCATGGCTGCAGGTCCAGCAAACAAAAACAGTCTGGATTCCCAAGGGGCTACAAGGGTCTCTGCTGCTGAAGAATTCGAGTCTAAAATTCCAGAGAAAGGAGAATGGGCTGCATTTCTAGAAAAAAGATGCTTGGTTATTGGAGGCCAGTGGTTTACATGTACTGGTGTATGAAAACCAAGTACACTTCACACTTTCTTGCAGCCACAGCATGTGCAGCTCATCTGCTGTACTTTGGTGAAATCTTCCCTGACCCTCAGGCAGTGAGTCATTCCTCTCTTTGTGCTCCCACAGTATTTGGCTCATGTCGCAATTACAGGACTCGTTGCACTGTATTTTATTTATTTACCTAGCCATCTGTCTTCCAAGATGGACTGCCAACTCCTCGAGGGCGCTGACCAAATCATCCATATTTATATTCTTGGTTTATTCTCTAGCTCAGAGCCTGGCGCTTGGTAAATATTTATCGAATGATTCTCCAAATGAAGGGAGTGGAAGACTGATCATAATAAGATGAACCAATGTGGGTATAGAGTTGTACAGTAGAAACAGCATGTCAAACTGGTTAATTTTGGCCTTTGGAGTCAAACTGGTTTAAGCTCCAGCTCCACCACTATGTTAATTAGGACTTGGTTTGACTGTAAATGACAGGGAACCCAAAATAATGGCTTAACCAAGTTGGGTGTTTCTCTTTCATGTAAAAGTCAAGATGGCTGAGTTGATTTGGTTCCATGGAGTCCATGGGGACCGAGGTTCCTTCTACCTTGTGGCTCCGCTCTTTGTGGCTTTGGTCATGTCATAGCTCGAGCTGGCACTCCTCCAGCTCCAGCTCTCAGGTCAGCATTCCACCAGCAGGAAGGAGGAAAGGAGAGAAGGCTGACATTTCCAGGAAGTGGCACTTAGCACTTTTGCTTACATCTTGTTACCCATGATTTAGTCACAGGGACACACCTAGCTTCAACAAAATCTGGCAAATAATTGTCTTGATTCTAGAAGGCCACATATTCAGCTAATAATGGGAGTCTATTATTCTACAAGAAGGAGAAATTGGATTTTAGAGGAAAATAGTCCCTGTCATATTCACTTACTAAACGTGACTTTGGGGAGGTAAATTGACCTCTCTGATTCTCTGGTTCCTCATTCAAGAGTTAAAGGAGGGCTTCCCTGGTGACGCAGTGGTTGAGAGTCCACCTGCTGATGCAGGAGACGTGGGTTCGTGCCCCAGTCTGGGAAGATCCCACATGCCGCAGAGCGACTAGGCCCAAAAAGAGAGTTAAAGGAATGCAAGCAAATGCCTTAGCAATGTGCCTGGCACTCACTAAGGGTTCAGTTATTTTTGTTATTACTATGGTGCAGCTAGGCTGGCAGGAGGAGGTGTCCCTAGCAGGGAGCTTGTGCATCCAAGTCAGACTGCCTGAATCCGAGTCCTAGCTAGTACCACTTACCTACTCTGTGTCTTGGGGTTAGTTACTTGACCTTTCTGAGCCTTTTCTCATCTATAGAATTTCTCATCCATAGAATGGGGGTAATACTCCTTTTTTCACAGAGTTGTGAGGATTATTTGAGATATTTATGTAAAGCATTTTGCATAGTACCTAACAGTAAATACTTTGTCATTTTTGGCTTCTTCTATTACTAGTCCAGGCAAGTCCTGAGTGACCTTGAGATGGGCCATGAAGAGGATGATGGAGAAGATTCCACAGGATTCTGCCTGGCCACCGGACTCCAAAACTCCACTCGTCCTAAGGGGACGGGACCACTGCTGTAACCAGGAGGCAATAAATTAACTTGGCCTGCAGTGACTGCATGAGTACGCTTGCGTTTTGAATGCATTGCCTCCAAATGGAGCTGACTCTAAATGCAATGGGAACGTCCTCTGCCTTCCTGCTTGTTTCCATTTCCCAAAGCTGTCAGAAATTCTCATCGACTGGGGGCTTTTCCCAAAGGGGTCAGGTAAGAAGCTGTGAGAGGAGGAGTGCCAAGAGCCGGAATGAATTTCTGGCCGGGGAAGAACCAAAGGTGCTGTGCCCAGGCTGCATTTGTGTTGGGACTTCTGTCCTCGCAGGCAGAAGTTGCAGGGGAGCAGAAAATATGCCAGGATCAGGGTCAGACAGATTGCAACTTGATGAAATGAGCAAAATACATCATTTCTCTTCTGCTCAGGCTCCTGGGATTAGCGGTTAGGTCCCCCTAGTGTCCCAAGTGTTTATTCTCAGGAGACCCCATGCTCAGCGACCTGGGAGGAGCTGAAGGCACAGAACCTCCCCAGGTAGCTTGTTGGGTTTGCTTCTTGCAGTAGCTGAAATGGGACCCTCTGTCATTTACCCGCTGTGTTCACAGGCTGCTTCCTACTCAGTGCTAGCTGAGTAACTGCCAGGGGTCCCTGAGAGGCAGGCAAGTCTGGGTGGGAAAATGCATGATCAAGCCCGGCTCTGGCTCGCTGGCTCCCAGCCCTCCCTCCCCACCCAGGCTTTCCTCCATGTTGACCGCTCCATCATCACCGTGGCCTCAGGGCGACTCCTGGATATCCACCTGTAAATGGAGCCACTGTTTGATACCAGGAAACTCCCAGTTAAATCAAGAATCTGCTGCTTTTCTGCAGTTTGCAAAGGAATGCATCATTTGAAGTGAAAAATTGCAAACAACCTAATGACTAAGGAAAAGAATGATCGTGCAAATGAGGGTTCCATCACTTCAAGTGATATTACGCGCCATTAAAAAATATAATCGTGAAGATTATGTGGTGACTTGGGAAAATGCTTATATTATGATGTTAAATGAAAATATAAAATTTCATCTTTGCCATGAGTGTAACTGTAAAAATTATATGTGCATATGCACAAAGATAGAAAGGAACACCAAAAGAAAAGCTGGGGTGATAGGGTTGTGGGTACAATTTTCTCTTTTATGTATCCTGATATCGTTTCCTGCTATTTGCGCCTATCATGCACTTCTACCCCACCCCCCAAAAGGAAGGAGAACTCAAACCACTGGAATTTGCTAGTCTGGCTTCTTTGCTTATTTTGATATCAACTTTTCAATCAATATTCCCAGGAAAAGACATGACTATTTTAAGTTGAAAGCAAACCCCAGATGAGCCCCGTTCAATTCTCTTCCCAGTAGGTGGTGACCGATGAAAACAGGTCCTTAAGGGCCAAATCAATCCCGCCCTTGCACTGAGGCCTGTAAACAACGGGGAGCCCTCAGGTGCTCAGCCTATGAATTCCAGGATTGCCTACAGCAGGCTCACCTGAAGTAGGCATTACAGGTGTGGACAGTTACTGTTCTGATCCGGGAACAAAGCCACCCTGCCCCAAAGCTCTTGACTCTTTGGATTTGGCGGAGTGGACAGGAGAAATAAGAAATCATTACTTAACAATGAGCCAGAATTTCAGGAGCTGCTTTAATACCATTCCTGCCACCAACTTATTGTGTGAACTGGAGTGAATCACTCAGCCACTCTCCAGATTAAGGGGGACTGATCGTAACCCGTCTCTAAATGGCTGATGGGCAGAAAAACAAATGACAACAATGGCACCAAGCACTTTGGAAATAGAAAGCAAGTCTGTTGGAAAGAACATGGGGTCTGGATTCAGAAACTGGATTTAAGCCAAAGCTCTGCCACTCATGAGCAGTATGACTTTAAGCTAGTAGCTTCTTAGGCTCAGTATTTCATCAATAAAATGAGGATAATACTCTCCAGTCTACTGGATTGTTGTGAAAATTTAGTGAGCTCAGGTATGAGGAAAAAAGCTTTGTAAATTGTAAAGCATATGTATTAGTTTGCTAGGGCTGCCATAACAAGATACCATGGACTGAGTGGTTTAAATTTTCTGTCTTTTGACAGTATTACCAGACATGACAATGAGATGATAAATGTGTCTTCCATTTTAAAATACTCTGTCGTACAAAAACTCAAAGCATCTGTAATATTCAAGATTTGTGTTTGTAAACAATAATAATCATACACATACAAAAAAAAAAAAATAGGTGCCTTGTCCTCTTTCGCATCCTTTTTCTCCGTATACTAGGTATTAACATTAGGAAACTTTAAGACCATCAGTAACATATTCAAGATTTGTGATTGTAAACAATAAAAATCATACACATACATTTAAAAAAAAAACAACAACAAATTTATTTTCTCATAATTCTGGAGGCCAGAAGTCTGAGATTAGGTGTTGGATTAAGCACTGATTTCTTCTGAGGCCTCTCTCCTTGGTTTATAGGTGGCCACCTTCTCTCTGTATCTTCACCTCATCTTCCCTCTTGTGCTGTCTGTGTCCTAATCTCCTCCTCTTATTATAAGGACACCAGTCATATTGGATTCGGGCCCACTCTCAATGACCTCATTTTAACTTAATTACTTCTTTAAAGACCCTGTCTCCAGATACATACATTCTGAGGTATGGGGGTTTAGGACGTCAACATATCGATTTTGGGGAGATTCAGCCCATAACAGTGCAATATAAATATTTTTCTGGACCCATCCAGGACTGCCCATGATGCACCTTTAGGACACAGTAGGAAATAGCCTTACTGATCATTTTCTATTATGGCATCAAGGCAACAGGCAGTCAGAGATACCTGCCAAAACTCTGGGCTTACTCCCTAATGCTGCAGGGCCAGAGTCTTCTGAGGCTGGGCTGCCTCCTGTCTTGTTCAGCAAATAAATGAGCTGTCTTCCCTTTGGGTTTGGGATGCTTTTTTGTAGGAAAGGAGTTGTCAGTACTTAACAGCATCTAACTCAGGGGGAAACAGGTGTGTGTGGGCTGTGGGTGTGTGTCTCTTTTTACTTGTACGAGTGTCTTCTGGAACACCCCATCCAGGTCTTATAAGGAGCTCTCGTCAGCTGAAGGATAAACTACCAGTAAGGAGACCAGGTAATTTTTCAAAAGTATTTACTTTCACCTTCTGGAAAGGGGCCTCAATAAACATTTATTAAGTACATCCTTGGTGCCTGGGGCCATGCTAGGGAGTGGAAGGAGGGTATGACTCGTATAGTAAACACATTGCTTGACCCACGAGTGGGAGAGTAAGCATATGACGGTGTCAGGAGCTGGGAATGCACTTCTGTGGGCACTACAAGCCAGAGGTAAAGCAAAGCAGAGGAGGGGCCTGTCAGGAAATCAGGTTGTCTGGGCCCGTTACGTTATTTTGGCCTTTTAGTGAGGTAAGGAAGAGACATGCCCGGGTTACCAGCACGCCATCCCTGAGTGGCACGGAAGCTCATCCTCCCAACATTGCAGTCACTCTGGGTCCCTGGGCTTCCAAGGTGGTGTGGGTAGGAGAGGGTTCAGTCCTCATCATGGAAACCTGGATTCCAATTTAAGGCCAATCGATTTGCCCTCTTTCCAAATATCTAGAATTTATTCTAGCAGAGAGGGGATCTAGTTGTATCAATTTGCACCCCGGCCCCCAAAATGGAGTTCTCCTATTGATGAAAAGTAGAGGACTTGTGTTGTTTTTGCCTGCCCAACTTATCCTCCCACTTCTCCTGTAAATAAAACCACTCTTTCATCCATTATATGTGATTCAGGTGGGGCTGCCTTCACCTCCCCCAACTCAGGGAGGCACCTGTCCTCAGTCTGGCCAGTGAGAATAGACCTCTCACCCTTGACACCAGGGATTGGCACAGGGGTGGGCACTTGACAAGCACAGCCAATCAGAATCTGTTTCAGGCATTGATATGGAAGGCAGAGGAGAGTGGCTCTGCCCTCCTCTTGGCTAATAAGCCCTACTGATAATTCTGGAGCTCTATTCAGCCATCTCCACCAGCATACAGGGGCATAGGAAGGCTCATCATCTGGAGAAAATAAAGCCAATGTGCAAAGAGAAACACAGCTGAGAGATGTAAAGGTAAAGGGAACCTTAAAGACAAAGTTTGAGCCCTTGAATCCATCTCTTCACAGGAGCCAATAAATCTATTCTGCTTATGCTCCTTTGAAGTGGGTTTCTGCCACTTAGAATGGAAAGAAAATCCTGACTGTTGCAGCAGGGTTTGTACCAAACCTCCTCGGAGATAGTCTGCCTTTCTCATGCTCAGCTTATCGTGCTTCCCCCTGGCTGGAGCCCTGATTCTTATGAAACTAATTATGGGCAGAGTATGGGGACCAAAATCACTCAGGGATTATTTCGCCAGTGATAATAACAGTTTATGTTGGGTTTGGTTTGGGACTGGGGCTCAAGAGCCACCTAGGGGGATGGTTTCTCCTCCAACCTTCGCTTTTGTTTAGGCTTGCAAAATGAGTGCCCATTCTGACTCCAAGGTCTTAATGAAGCTTTCCTAACTCAATTTTCAGAGGTAGTAAACAGAATCACCCCCTGAACATTTGATCTGCAGTATTCTCTGTTTCCTTTTGCAAAGGTACTTGAATTGTTTCTCCTCTCCTATGTAAGCCTGACAGCTTGGGTTTCTCTCCCTGCTATGTGACACAACATGAGGGTTTGGACAGGAGCCTGACGATTATTCTTTCTTTAATGTTTTTGTTTGTGTTGCTGTCAAATTGCACCTTCCTAAAGGTTGCTGCTGTCCTTTGAAGCAGATTAAAAAAAAAGTGGCTATGTGTTTTATGCCCTATCTGTATAAAGAGCCTTTTATTATTGATGAAGGTATACTATTCCAGGAGACTCACCAGCTTATCGAGGTCAAGAGCTGGGCACCTTTCTCCAGGCCTTGTTCAGCCTCTAGTCCCACGGTGATGTGAATATAAAGCAGTCTTCATTGCAAGCATTCAGCACATAGGCCTTAACCCAGGTGCAGTGTATGGCACGCAAGAAGAGGTCTGCTTTCTGCTTTAGCTTCTGGGATGCTAGTTAACCCAGAGAAGGAACACCAAGGAGAGGAGATAGACTAGTAACCCCTAGATTCTATCCCTTTGTTTCTCCTAAGATTGATGATGATTATAGTTTGTTGAGGATCTGTTAATGTGCCAAGTACTTTAAGTGCTTGGCATATATTATCTCAAAACAAACCTCAAAAGAATTGTATGGGGTAGGGAGTATTATTCTCATTTTGTAAGTTAAACTCAGAGATGTTGAGAGAGTACCTGAAAGAAATGAAAAGGCTCTTCTGAAGCTAGAGGTGGCTCTGGGGTTTTGAGGGCTGGCAGGTGGCCAGCACACAGGTGGGAGCTGCTGGGTGGCCTGCAGACCCCCAGAAGTTACAAGACAGAGATACTGGGACAGGCTCCAGCAAGGTGGCCTATGTGACCCTCCCTAATCCCCAGCTCCCACCCACGAAGCCAGACACATCCCCCAGTGGGGTGGCAGGTGCATGGCTATGTCACCTTCCTGAAACACTTGATGAATTAATGTTAGATTTTGCCATTTTGTGGATCACATTTGTTAATATAATCTTGTGCGAATGGGTCTTGTATGATGTGGCCTTGAGGTGAACTATCATTTGGTTTATTGTAATAGTCTTCCCAGGCATTACACATACTAAGCAAAGCAAAATGTTTATAAAATTCTTAATCTGAGACTCTTGGGCCAGTAAGCAGAGGTTACAGTTCTTTCTTGGTCCCACTGGTGAGTTAAATTCTTCAGTAGTTCTGAGTTATCAGTATGGCAGTAAGACGTGGGTCAGCTAGGGTGAGATGCACGGTGCAGTATTGACTCTTAGATCTTAAAGCCAAAGCCCTTTTTAATTGTTTTGCCAAATGTAGGGAAGCCAGTAAGTAGGATCAGGCATGGAAGGGCTAGGGATTGCCACTGATCTTTTTATTTATTTATTTATTTTTGGCTGCGCTGGGTCTTCTTTGCTGCGTGCAGGCTTTCTCTAGCTGCCGTGAGTGGGGGCTATTCTTGGTTGCGGTGCACGGGCTTCTCATTGTGGTGGCTTCTCTTGTGGAGCATGGGCTCTAGGTGCGTGGGCTTCAGTAGTTGTGGCTCGTGGGCTCAGTAGTTGTGGCTCACGGGCTCTAGAGTGCAGGCTTAGTAGCTGTGGTGCATGGGCTTAGTTGCTCCACAGCATGTGGGATCTTCCCGGACCAGGGCTCGAACCCGTGTCCCCTGCATTGGCAGGCAGATTCTTAACCACTGTGCCACCAGGGAATTCTGCCACTGATCTTTATTTTTCAGATTTGAGAGTCTTGTAGCCTTATAGAATCCATTTCCTATTCTCTCCACCCACAGAATTCACATCAGAGTCAGAAACAGGAATGTGCAAAGGGAAATATCCAAGAAAACACCATAGTCCCAGGCTTACCTGGATGGTATGCTGGTACGGCGGGGCCAGTGCTCAGGCACAAGCATTTGCCAGTGTAAGTATATTCACGTGAGTTAGTGATGCTGACTCTTCAACTTGGGGGAAGGAGAGGGTACTGCCTTTCCCTTCTTAAGCATTTGTTTCAGCTGATTAGACTCTCCAGTTAGAGCATATCTAGAAATGAGGCCATGGTAGCCAGAGCACAAGACAGTGTGACATGTGTTCTTGAAAATCCTTTTTATCTTTCCCCGCGGAGTGACAGTGGTTACCCTTTCTCTTTGTTTTGGCCCCTGGATATGTCTTGGACATAGTTATGGCTCTCTTTTTCCTGCGGGACACACTTGGGCAGGGATTTGAATATGTCTGCCCCTGGGGGCTTTCACATCTTAACGACCTGGCTGCCCTTTGTCCTCAGCCTTGTTTCGCTCTTTTGTCTTTCACTCTACTTTTAATTCTCACTGTGGCACATGGAAGACTTTGTGCACACTAGAAAAAGAAGCTTTCTCTGGGCAGGTGTAGCCTGTGCTGGGCTGCATGGCTTGGTGAGCATATAACGGACTGGATTTCAGTCCCCGATTTCCGCCTCAGTGGATACTTTTGGGCAGTGAACACCCTGCACAACTGGATGTGGTGGTCCTGTTGATGCTTGCTATTTTCTTACATCTTTTTTAGTTGCAGAGCAAGGCAAGTTATACAATGAATGAATGAATGAGACATATCTGAGTAGGCTGGTTCCCCACTGCTAGGCTGAGAGGAGCAGGTGCTCGAATGAGAGTGTCCTATACACCTGGCGGAGGGAGGGGTGAGCAGTCACGGAGGAGGCTGCTTGAAAAATGCAGATACGCTGAGCAGGGTGGGCCGAATGGAAACTGCAGGCCAGGCCCCCAGAGTGAGGGTGAGCATGGCCTAGGCAGGAATTCAGACTGCATCTTGAGAGGCCAGGATGTGATGATTTTGGAGCAGGAAGGGTGATGTGATTTGATGCCGCCAAATGGCAGCTGAAATAGATGTCAAAAGCTGTCATTACCTGAGCAGAGCCAGTGCCTTAGGAAAGGCAGGAGGGAGAGGAAAGGAGAGGAGGACAATAATCATGGTATATTTCCCAAGGTCTGGGGGAGTCAATTCTATCTATGCTGACTTTACTATAACTGCTTCCCTCCTCTGTTGGGTAAACGTTTGCTGAGCTTCTCCTATGTGCCAGGTGCTGTGATATAGAGCTCATAATGGAGAGCGCGAGCATGTCGAGCAGCAACGACCGTTGGTCTGATAGGTGCGGCTACGGCAGCACAGGGTGGGCTTAGTCAATAATGAGTTCATAACAGGGAAATGTGAGGGAGGACACCATGTTTCTGTTCTAAGTAACTACGTGCATAAGAGTTCTCTTTGCTAAGACATGGAACACAGGCACCATAAACTGAGAGGGAAACTACAAAAGAAGCAAGTTTGCTGAATATAAGAATATGAGTTCAACATTGGACAGGTTGCATTTGAGGTGGGACACCGAGAGATGGGCAGTAGACAGACATGTCCTGAGAAGCCAGTCTCCAGGAGGACAGGACTTTCTGCCTACTTTGTCCAACTCTGCAGCCCTCTGGCACATGAGGTGCTCCATAAATATCTGTGGAATGGGTGTATAACTCAGATGGGGGGTATCCCTATGGGAGGCCTTGACCATTGCCCCACACCCATCTTGATGCTGCACTCAGTAACTTATTATACACTCTGCCAACCTCACCCCCAAACAGAGCCCACTCCACAGTGCATTAACTAACTGCCTGTCACATAGGAGGTGCTCAATAAATATTTATTAATGATAAGTAGCTATGTTAATGTATTATTAATATGTCAATTAACCTAATACATGTTGTATTCATGAAAAACAGATATTATATATAGATTAATAGATAATATGCCAAAGATTTCAGGGGGAATTAGGGTATAGTAATGACATTGCCCACCAGGTAGCGGAAACATAAATATTTCTTCATTCCTGCCTCCTCTTTCTTTTTCCCCATGAGCCCTCTAAACTCTCCCATTAACTGAGGTGTTCATCCTTGGGTCTCAGCCTGCATCCCCCAGTGAGCATAACAAAAGCCTGGTAGTCACCCAGCTGAGGTCTTCAAGGCTTCTCTCTGTGGACCAGTTTATCCTTCCACAAGTGGAGCTGGGGCTCAGGCGGGTCTGAGCTAAGGGAGTGGATGCAGAGAAAGAGGAAGAGAAGGAGCTGAAGTGGAGACCCTGAGAAACCCGGAGGGTTAAGGAGGGAGAAAGAGGGGGCTGTGTATCCGAGTTCCATCAACTCACCTTCCCGGCTTCATGGACTGTGTGTGTTTGGCCCATCACTGCAATCTTAGGTAACAGCATAGTATCAGGAACAAAATAGGCAATAAATAGTTGGTTTTCTTTTAAAATAAATTTATTTATTTTTATTCTGGCTGTGTTGGGTCTTTGTGGCTGCGTGTGGGCTTTCTCTAGTTGTGGCCAGCAGGGGCTAGTCTTTGTTGAGGTGCACTGGCTTCTCATTGCAGTGGCTTCTCTTGTTGTGGAGCATGGGCTCTAGGCATGCGGACTCAGTTGTTGTGGCTCTTGGGCTCTAGAGCGCAGGCTCAGTAGTTGTGGCACATGGGCTTAGTTGCTCTGCAGCATGTGGGATCTTCCCAGAGCAGGGCTCAAACCCTTGTCCCCTGCATTGGCAGGCGGATTCTTAACCACTGTGCCACCAGGGAAGTCCCGGCAATAGATAGTTTTTGAATGAGGAAAATTCCTGCACCTTCAATCAAAATGGACCCCCAGCTCTAGTAATTCCAAAGTCAGTTCAGTTCCTAGAACATGTCATGTTCTTTTTTATCTATTTTCATCCATCCACCAATCCATCCACCTGTTCATTCACTCAGCAGGCCCAGTGCCAAAGCCATTCCCACATTTTCGGTTTTTGTTATGGCAACACTCCACTTGCAGGTAGCAAAGATATGTGGACATATTTTAAAGTCACCACATATCCCACCAGACTGAAAGCTCCTTGAGCACATGGACTGAGTTTGGCCTCTGTCTTGCCCTGAAGGCCCCATCCTGACCGGACGCTGGGCCTGTTTGAGACACAACAGTTACAGGCCTGCATCAGCTCATCGGGCATCCCCTTTCATCCTGGTATCATGATACATTTGGGGACAACTTAACAGCCAGATGGGCAGCTAAAGAAGAGGTACCTCTACAAAGAGGTGAATATCAGAAACGGGGTGGGGGAGGTGGGGTGAGATAGGGAGGGTGGAGGGAGACGCAAGAGGGAGGAGATATGGGGATATATGTATGTGTATAGCTGACTCATTTTGTTATAAAGCAGAAACTAACACACCATTGTAAAGCAATTATACCCCAGTAAGATATTAAAATAAATAAACCAACCCCCCCCCCCCAAAAAAAACCCCCAAAGAAACAAAGGGGAAAACAATGGCTTTCTGCAAACCCTGCTGGGAATTTGAAAGGCTACAGGAAACTGGTCCAGTGACTACGGAATCAACCCCGGGATTCTCATCTGGATGGAGACTTAAAATAAATTAATTTATTTTTTATTGAAGCATAGTTGCTGTACAATATTATATAAGTTACAGGTGTACACTCTAGTGATTCACAATTTTAAAGGTTATACTCCATTTATATTTATTATAAAATATTGCCTATATTCCCCATGTTGTACAATATATCCTTGTAGCTTATTTATTTATTTACTTATTGGGGAATAGTTGTTTTACAATGTTGTGTTAGTTTCTACTGTACAGAGGAGTGGAGTTCTCTGTGCTATACAGCAGGTTCTCATTAGTTATCTATTTTATACATATTAGTGTATATATGTTAATACCAATCTCCCAATTCATCCCACACCCCTTTCCCCCCTTTGTATCCATATGTTTGTTCTCTATGTCTGTGTCTCTGTTTCTGCCTTGCAAAAAGGTTCATCTGTACCATTTTTCTAGATTCCACATATATGTATTCATATATATTTGTTTTTCTCTTCCCGACTTACTTCACTCTGTGTGACAGTCTCTAGGTCCATCCACGTCTCGACAAATGACCCAGTTTTGTTCCTTTTTATGGCTGAGTAATACTCCATTGTATATATGTACCACATCTTTATCCATTCGTCTGTCGATGGGCATTTAGGTTGCTTCCATGACCTGGCTATTGTAAATAGTGCCGCAATGAACATTGGGGTGCATGGGTCTTTTTGAATTATGATTTCCTCTGGGTATATGCCCAGTAATGAGATTGCTGGGTCACATGGTAATTCTATTTTTAGTTTTTTAAGGAGCCTCCATACTGTTCTCCATAGTGGCTGTACCAATTTACATTCCCACCAGCAGTGCAAGAGGGCTCCCTTTTCTCCACACCCTCTCCAGCATTTATTGTTTGTAGATTTTTTTGGTGATGGCCATTCTGACTGGTGTGAGGTGATACCTCACTGTCATTTTGATTTGCATTTCTCTAATAATTAGTGATGTTGAGCATCTTTTCATGTGTCTGTTGGCCATCTGTATGTCTTCTTTGGAGAAATGTCTGTTTAGTTCTTCTGCCCATTTTTGGATTGGGTTGTTTGTTTTTTTTGATATTGAGCTGCATGAGTTGTTTGTATATTTTGGAGATTAATCATTTGTGTCGGTTGATTCATTTGCAAATATTTTCTCCCATTCTGAGGGTTGTCTTTTCGTCTTATTTATGGTTTCCTTTGCCGTGCAAAAGCTTTTAGGTTTAATTAGGTCCCATTCGTTTATTTCTGTTTTTATTCTCATTACTCTAGGAGGGAGATCAAAAATGATATTGCTGAGATTTATGTCAAAGAGTGTTCTGCCTATGTTTTCCTCTAAGAGTTTTATAGTGCATCCTTGTAGCTTATTTTATACCTGATAGTTTGTACCTCTTAATTCCTCATCCCTATATTGCCCCTCCCCCTCCCTCTCCCCACTGGTAACCACTAGTTTGTTCTCTATATCTGGAAGTCTCTGCTTTTTAAAAAATTATATTCGCTAGTTTTTTGTATTTTTTATATTCCACATAGAAGTGATACCATACAGTATTTGTCTTACTCTGACTTATTTCACTTAACATAATGCCCTCAAAGTCCATCCATGTTGCTTCAAATGGCAAAATTTCATTTTGTTTTTTTTATGGCTGAGTAGTAGTATTCCATTGTACATATATGTATGTATATATAGGTGTGTATATAGAAATAGACCACATCCTCTTTATCCATTCATCTGTTGATGGACACTTAGGTTGCTTCCATATCTTGGCAATTGTAAATAATGCTGTTATGAACATTGGGGTACAGTTGTCTTTTTGAGTTAGTGTTTTCATTTCTTTCAGATATATACCCAGGAGTGGAATTGCTGTGTCATATGGTAGTTCTATTTTTTGTTTTTTGAGAAACCTCCATAATGTTCTCTACAGTGGCTGCACCAATTTACATTCTCACCAACAGTGTACGAGGGTTCCCTTTTCTGGACAGAGAGTTTTAAAGGACTAATTTTACTTTTGGCAACTGTCCACCAAATGTAATTTCAGGGACTCCACTGGGAAGACATTCCTTCTGTCCCTCTGTTCTTGTACCTTCTCTCAGATTACCTACCCTATCTCCTCCAAAGACTTCACCGTTATAAATTCACTCCTACTTATAAGGCTTTTTGCCTCTTGGAAACTATAAATATCTCTGGGAGGGGTACATACTAGGCCTTATCAGAGTCAGAGGGAGTTCATCTATGAAGTCCTCTGCTAGGGCAGGTTTACATAAGAAAAGAAGAGGAAGCCACTGTGAGGATGTTCAGAGGAGAGAGTGGGAAAGATGCTAGCTGGAAGGGACAGCAGCACCAAGGAGCGAAGACAGCCAGGAATTTGGGAGTTTCAGAAAAGCCAATATTCCGTCCTTCGTGAATCTGGCAGAGGCTGGCTGAGCACTGCCGACTGCTCTGGGGCTTCCTGGCATTTACTTTGCCTGTTGCTCAGTTTACGGTCAGCAAAGCAGTGGCTGTTTCACCCATTCAGCAAGGACTGTGGCTAGGTCAGGCAGCACCAGGGGCGATGGATACCCAGACAGACCCAGAAGAGAGGACCAAACATCTGTCACTCCAGAGATCCAGGTCAGGCCCTAAGCTGCCCTCGCCCTAGGCCACTTGACTGATTTGGGTAGTGTACAGGCTTTGTGGTGGGTCAAAGCTGAGTCAGACCCAAACCTGCTCCTCACTAGCTGTGTGGCCTTGTACAAATTTACTACCCTATCTGAACCCTGGCTTTCCCACTTTAAAAGTGAGGATCATCGTAATTAACCCAGAAAGTTGCTCTGAGAATAAATAAGAAAAGGTTTGTAACATGCCCAGAATAGAAGCTGGGATACTCCAAGGCAGCTGTCCCCCTCCCCCTTCCCTCTTGCCTCTGTCTTCTTGCATTTCACTTGTCAGATCCCCGTTATTTTCCTAGAACATCTCTGACTATGAAGCATTCGCTACTGAAAATCCTCAAGGAGGGGTAAAATGTGTAATGAGGAATTTCAAGGGACATACAAGTTACATCATTTTTGTATGCTCATGTAACTATCAATCAGCTTTGGTGACAAGCGGGCTTGCATAGATGAGCAGACACCACCAGCTTTCTAGCTGCTTCTCCAGACTGAATTTTATTTTTATTAAGGGCAGAACAATGAGTCTGATTTTCCTGCTTGGATACTAAAGAAGACAAATTAGCCAAAAGGAAATTCTGCTGAAACTGTGTTTAGCACTTGATATCCTGAGCCCTCAGATGGAGCCTTCAGTGTGACCTTGAGAAGCCATGGACACTCTCATGCCTGGATCCCAGCCTGATGTGGTCAGAGCTGGGTCAGCAGCATGAGAGCCCCAAGGCCACTCTGGGGCCTGGTCAGCAGAGCAGCCAAGCAGCACAAGTAAAATTAGAGTGACTCTGGGCCTTGATAGCAGACATGCCACCTTCCAGAGCAGCGTGTGCTGCTTGTGGATGCACTGTCATAATGGGGTTGTCAGGACTGTCACCCACACTGGCCCCGTTCAAATCAATAAATAGGCACTGAAAGTCTACTGTGTGCTGGGCAGTGTTGGATGTGGAGGGCAAGAAAAGGACTATGGCATGGTCTCCACCCTTCTGAATTGTTAAACACAATCTAGATCAAGGACTCTTCACATTTTAGTGCCTTTGGAAATCAGGGGAGGTATGGACCTTGTCTTGGACTAACTTTTTCTTTTTTTTTAATTTTTTAATTTTTTTATACAGCAGGTTCTTATTAGTTATCTATTTTACACATATTAGTATATACATGTCAATCCCAATCTCCCAATTCATCCCACAACCACCAACCACCCCCCCCCCCCCCCCCCCCTTCCCCACATACGTTTGTTCTCTACATCTGTGTCTCTATTTCTGCCCTGCAAACTGGTTCATCTGTACCATTTTTCTAGGTTCTACATATATGCGTTAATATACGATATATGTTTTTCTCTTTCTGACTTACTTCACTCTGTATGACAGTCTCTAGATCCATCCGCATCTCTACAAATGACCCAATTTCGTTCCTTTTTATGGCCGAGTAATATTCCATTGTATATATGTACCACATCTTCTTTATCCATTTGTCTGTCGATGGGCATTTAGGTTGCTTCCATGACCTGGCTATTGTAAATAGTGCTGCAATGAATATTGGGGTGCATGTTTCTTTTTGATTTACGGTTTTCTCTGGGTATATGCCCAGTAGTGGGATTGCTGGGTCATACGGTAATGCTATGTTTAGTTTTTTAAAGAACCTCCATATTGTTCTCCATAGTGGCTGCATCAATTTACATTCCCACCAGCAGTGCAGGAGGGTTCCCTTTTCTCCACACCCTCTCCAGCATTTGTTGTTTGTAGATTTTCTGATGATGCCCATTCTAACTGGTGTGAGGTGATACCTCATTGTAGTTTGGAATAACGTTTTAAAATGTAATAAGATAACAAAAGAAATCAATTTGATCAAAACAAAAGCATTTTCACGCACAGACAGAGGAATGTACTATTGCTAATATAGAGGGGTGAGCAGATCATAATGGTGATGGGTGTCTGGAAACTTGTGGAGGAGCTTTTACAAATGACCAAGGACAGAGATGGGGGAAAAGCATTCCGTGGGGGCGGGAACAGCACGAGCAAAGGCTTGGCAACAGAGGGATGAGGGTGTGTTAAGGAAACAAAATAATCAAGAGAGGCTGGTGTTTGACAGGAAACACTGAGCCCTCGTAACTGGGTCCTCTCTCTTAGAGTCCTAGCCAGTAACAGTTGTGGACTAAGTTTGCAGTGAATTACCAGCCCTTCTGTTAGGCCACTAGTAATGGGAAAGTGAGCCCTCAGCAACTATCCTGTAGCAGCGATCTGCTAAGGAAGTTCACAGAAGCCGATGGAGGTGAGGGAGGCAAGGACGGTCTGGGAAGAGGGTGACTTGCAACAGCTCCATTTTTCCCTGGAGCACAGGCATGCTGGGAGTTCCCGTGTACACAGGTATAAGTAGCCCATCAGCGGCAGCTGACAGTCCTCTGGATGGTGCTCACTCACCAGCTAGCCACTGGCACGCTGTTGGAGCAGGTTTCTGGCAGAACCGTCAGAAGGAAAAGGTTCAACTCAACATCGATTCCATGAGCATATCAGCCCTGTGTTATTTTAGGCTCTAGGGGAGACTGGAGTCTGTCCACAGATTAGGCTTGTGTCTAAATTGGGGCCATCCTAGAATCCAGGCCCGCCCGGAATGACCACAGGCCCGGTGAGAGGGTGGACCAGCCAGGGCTTATGCAGCTGCCTGGGGGAAAAAAATCTATTCCTAAGGCAGGAGTCAAACTCACAAGTTTGGTTCAGACCCAAAGGCCTGGTTAGCAAGAGAGGGCGATTTTGAGGTCTGCCATTAGGTGGGCCTCAGAGACTAGGCTGAGTGGTTGCAACAATAAGAGAGGCGAGAGGAGCAGCAGAAGCTCACATTGTGAAGCATTTGGGCAGCACTAGCTTCTATCCTAAAAGCCATAGCACCGCCAGGTGTGCAAGAAAGATCTCCCTTTTCACGTAAGGAAACAGGCTTGGAGTGGTTACGCCGCTTGCGCAGGGGAACACGGCTAGAAACTGGCAGAGCCAGGCGGTGCCTGGGCTTCTCCTCCAGACTCTTCCTTTGGGCATTAGGCATAAGTACTGGCAAGTAAAACATAAGGAGCCAGAACACAAAACAGTGTCACTGAGGCCAGCAGCTGCTAGTGGTCAGATTCTGCAGTGAGGGAAGGGAAGCTCAGACTCCAGCAGCCTTGGCCTGGGCTCTGAGCGTGGGCACCGGTAACTGGACACTCTGTACAGTGGGCATGGGGAGGGGATGTGGATGCTTCAAAGCAGCTGAGGGGAAGCGTCTCCAGTTTGCAGACCATGCCAGACACCAGCAAAGGACTTCAGGACCATGTAGGGAACTTAGGCTGTACAAGTTCTCTTACATCATAGAAGATGGATACCTTGGAGAAAGTTCACGGGTGCAGGCGAAAGGTCATGCATGGGTGCCTGAATCAGTTGGGTGTGATGTCCAGTAAATCATTTAATTTCTCAGAGTCTGCTTTCTCATCTATAAAATGAGGACGATAATGTTAACTTCACCTCTTGGCTCTAAGGATTAAATGAGATGACGTACGTAAGGCAGCCGAAGAGAGGTCTTGACATACTGTACGTGCTCAACAAATATACATTTTTCTCCCTTTTCTCTTTCAGAAGACGTTTTAGAGGCCTTGTAGATTTTTGCAGCTTTGTGTAAATTTATGTGAGGTGACATTCAATGAAATCACTCATCTGTATGATCCCTTTAATTTTACCTGCAGCTTCAGTAAAATTGAAATTTAAATCATACATTTAACTTAATGGTACAACTTAGATGTCAGGGAAAAAAGGAGACAGGAAAAAAAGACACTCTGTATTAAGAAGAAAAGACCTTAGCACTAAAAATAACTATCTGAGTGATGAAAGAGCTTTTGTTCAATGGACTCTTTATCCTTAAAAAAAGAAAAGGCCAAATTTTAATCCAAAGATTTAGATTCAAATCAGGTTTTGAAAGAACAAATGGCCTCAATGTGGAGTCTATAATTTCACATTAAAATTCTTTTGTCTTATGATTTTTCCCACTATTTCTCATGTATTTTATCTTTTTCAGTTGGTCTTATTTTACCACGTGAGTATATTAAAGACCAAGTGTAATGATTAATATTACAAAACAGAAGCACTGGACAATTCTGGAAAAATTATTTGGGGCTTTCGACTTAAGTATTAAGAAAAAAGATGTCCTTCTACATATTTTTAAAAAAGATTTATTTATTATTTATTTTAATTAATTTATTTTTGGCTGCATCGGATCTTAATTGCAGCACGTGGGATCTTTGTTGAGGCATGCAGGATCTTTCGTTGTGGCGCTCAGGTTCTTCGTTGTGGTGCGCGGGCTCCTCTCTAGTTGTGGTGTGCGGGTTTTCTCTCTCGAGTTGTGGCACGCAGGCTCCAGGGCGAGTGTTCTCTGTAGTTGTGGCACATGGGTTCCAGAGCGCATGGGCTCTGTAGTTTGTGGCATGTGGGCTCTAGTTGAGGCGCGCGAGCTCAGTAGTTGTGGCGCTCGGTCTTAGTTGCCCTGCAGCACGTGGGATCTCAGTTCCCCGATTGGGGATCGCACCTGCATCCCCTGCATTGTAAGGTGGATTCTTTATCACTGGACCTCCATCTATATTTTTTTAAGTGTTTTTTTCAAACTGATAATAGATTTAATGTATTAAACATACTTACTGTAAAAAAAAAAATCAGAAGTACAGAAAACTATAAAGAAAAAGTAAATATTGTCCCCCATCCTACTACCCTGAGAGTAGAATTGGGAAGCAAATTTTATTGATTTATAAAAGCATTTTGGACATTGAGGATGTTAACCTTATATGGGTAATATGCATTTTCATAATTTGTCCTTTATCACTCAACCTTTTAAGTATACATTTCTTTTTGGTGAGAAGATTTCAATTTTATATTGCAAAAATCTACCAATACTTTCTATTTGGAATTTTTTAATGTTATAAAGGTCTCTCCATCCCCAAATTATGAACATTTTTACTATTTTCTACTATCTTATGCTTTCATTTTTATATGAACTTTTGATGATATTTCTGGATTTTATTTTGATATTAAAAAATGAGGTTTGGATCCAGGTATACTTTTTCCAAATGGCTAGCCATCGTTTTTCACCACCATTTATTGAATAATTCATCTTCTCTCTAGTGATTTGAAAAATGTTACTTTTATAATGTACTTAATTCCCTTATATATTTGGAACTATATATCAGTTTTATAGTCTTTATGTCCATGATCAAGTCCATCTAATCTCATTGCTTTAATGACTGGAACTTTAAAAATATCTGGTTAAGTCAGTTTTACATACTATTTTAAATATATATATATATATAAATCAATGTCTTTTATGAACAAAGAACTTTACAAAGCAGTCTTTTTTTAAAAACATGCTGTCTATTGGAAGGAAGAAAGGAAGAGCAGGAGGGAGGGAGGGAGGGAGCAGAGAGAAGAGAAAGAGTAAGAAAGGGGAAGGATTCTTTTTTCTATGATTAAAGCAATGAGTGTAGAAAGGACTGCCTTTAGCTATTCTATATCATAATTACTGACTAAAACTGGCTTAAAGCAAAGTGAAAACAAGGGAAGGAAGACAAATGTGCTTTAAGTTGCAATATTATGTTGAGGAATTGGCACAGTTCTTCCCTGAAGAAAATTGTCCCTTCTGAAAATAAAGGCGCTAAATTGTATGTAAGAGTGGCAGAAATAAAAAAAAGGGTTACACCACAAAAGAGAGTCATTTGGGAGATCAGTCTCTTCCCAGGAGCCACATGCTTGAGAATCTTTGGACCAATTGCAATTCCATTACTTTTTGGCCAGCCCTGAGTGTTTGGACGGAAATGTCATTCTGCAGACAAGTGGCTGTGTGGAGCCTCGCTGAACTGTGGGGCACACATCTAGATCCTCACCTCCAGTGGATGCCATGGATACCCAAGCTTGCTGGAGCTCCTGGAGGCTAATTGTGTGCAGCCAGGCGCCCAGGGGTGTGGGAGTGAGCCAAGAGTTGAGAGAGGCTCACAGTTCTGTTAGCTCGGCCAAACAGAACTGAACTCCATGTTTGAATAATTTGCTCAGCAAGTGACCTCGCAAATCACTCCCTGAACACTGTTTTAACTTCTGAAATAAGGAAGGATAATCTTTCCTCTCTAGCTTATTTACTTCTAACTCAAAAATGTCAAAACTGAATGCATTTCATAAACAACAAGTTCCTACTCTATAGCACAGGGAACTATATACAATATCCTGTGATAATCCATAATGGAAAAGAATATAAAAAAGAATATATATATATATATATATATATATATATGACTGAATCCCTTTGCTGTAAAGCAGAAATTAATACAACATTGTAAACCAACTAAAATTCAATTTCAAAAAACCAATAACAACAAAAAACTGAATGCATTTCCCTTCTGTGTGAAATGGAGACTTCATGGGGTAGGGTTGGGCACAGTGAAGCCTCTGGTTGGAGACATCATCATGATTCTCTGGCAATTATTAAGGGGAAGATGTACTTGAATGGAAAGACCTTTTGATTTGGAATCAAAAGACCTGGATTGAGGTTCAGCTCCACTATTTAATAGCTGTGACTGTGGACAAGTCATGAATTGTTTCTAAGTCTATCTCCCTATCAGCAAAAAGGCATTACAGAGCCTGTTTGTGCCTGCTTCCCATGGCCAGAGTGAGACCATTCATTCAGTTAGTTTATGTCGAGTGTCAACTGTGTGCCAGGCGTGGTGGTAGATACTGGGGCTACAACAGCTAAATAAGGCAGACAGGGTCTAGGTCCTCATGGAGATTACAGTCTGGAGGAAAGGCATGTTAAGTGGGTAGCCAGAGGTGAAATAGGAGAGTAATTACTATGGGAAGCACAGAGTGCACTAAAGCATAGAGTTTTACATGAATGAAAAAGCATGTGAATGGTGAAAAAGTCTGGAAGGATATACATAAAACTTAATAGTTTTCTGTGAGGTACGATAAGAAAGGTCTTTAACTTTCTGCGTTATGTATTTATATACTATTTAAGTGTTTTACATGCAGCCTAAATTACTTTTGTACTTATAAAAATAGACATTAAAATTAACTTGGGGGCCTCCCTGGTGGCGCAGTGGTTGGGAGTCCGCCTGCCGATGCAGGGGATACGGGTTCGTGCCCTGGTCCGGGAGGATCCCACGTGCTGCGGAGCGGCTGGGCCCGTGAGCCATGGCCGCTGAGCTTGCGCGTCCGGCAACGGGAGAGGCCACGACAGTGAGAGGCCCACATATCGCAAAAAAAAAAAAAAAAATTAACTTGGAAAAAAAGAATAGTATTTAAATGTTCTCAAGAATATGAAAATACTTGGTTTTGGACCTGGGGTTCCATGCTGCAATTTATTTTTTGCTGTGGTGACTTGAGGAAGGTAAAGAATGAAGTATTTCAGCAGAAACCAAGAGTGGGCAGCCCCTTAGCTTAAGATCTGCCAGCAACAGCAAGTGTAAAGGTACCCTTTGGAAGCAGGTGTAGCCCCATGGATTGAAGGAAGTGTTTTCTGAAGACCTCAGAGCATCCTTCCATGATAGTCCTGTCCCAAGACTGGCAAGGTTTGACACAACAGGAACAACACGGAGTGAAATGGAACCAGTAGAGGGGATGGCAACGATGATATGGACAGCAGACCACAAATCCAATGGCCATTTTCCATAGAGAACTGGCATGGGCTCAGAGGGCTGAACTTGGAGCCTTCTTCCCGGTTCATTAAATGTCTGCTTTTATTAGTAGCAAAGTTCCTCAAGGTCACCATGCACAATGCAGAACTCCTCAAACCCCAGTCATGCATACTGCCCCGGGGTCTGCCTTTGTCAAAGGCATAGAGCTCGCAAGCCACAGCTCTTTGTTTCAAAATGAGTAAGTCGGGTCTTTCCCCCTCCTTCATTTTCTTTTTCTGGCTCTGAATAGGTCTGTGCGTGCACAGCAGATGGCTTTCTGACGAGGCTCAAATTCATCCCGTCTTTGGGGAAAAAAAAACTACAGCAAGAAGGACTGTTATTCCAATCTGATAAGGTTTTCTATTTTCAGCTAGAAAAATGAGTATCTGTAAGTAGAAAAAGATAAAAAATAATAGGAAAATTGAAGGAACAAAAGCAGTCAATACTTTACCCGAGAGATGGATTTGGGGAGTTTTCAATTGTGTAGCTCCTTTCCACCTCCACACACGGTTCTCGCTCGTGGCTCAGAAGCCACTTAGAAGATAGTTCCAAATAGGAAATATACACCTGGATATGCATCAGCTTCAGGACAGTGCTTATGTCTGAGGAGGGCTGGACGGGATCAGAACTGGAAAGGGTTAAAAAAGGAGCTTCAACTTTCTCTAATTTTTTTCTCTCAATATATTTTTTTCTTTAAAAAATAAATGTGTCTTTTCCCCACTCCCTCTCTCCACTGGTAACAACTAGTTCTCTATATCTGTGAGTCTGCTTCTTTTTTCTTATATTCACTAGTTTGTTGTATTTTTTAGACTCCAGATATAAGCTGTATCATACAGTATTTGTCTTTCTCTGATTTATTTCACTTAGCATAATGCCCATGTATGTTACTACAAATGGCAAAATTTTGTTCTTTTTAATGGCTAAGTAGCATTCCATTGTGTGTGTGTGTGTGTGTGTGTGTGTGTGTGTATGCATGTATATATACCACATCTCCTTTATCCATTCATCCGTTGATGGGCATTTAGGTTGCTTCCATATCTTGGCTATTGTAAATAATGCTGCTATGAACATTGGGGTGCAGGTATCTTTTTTAATTAGTGTTTCTGTTTTTTTTTTTTTTTTGGATATATACCCAGGAGTGGAATTGCTGGGTCATATGGTAGTTCTACTTTTAGTTTTTTGAGAAACCTCCATACTGTTTTCCACAGTGGCTGCACCAATTTATGTTCCCACCAGCAGTGTATGAGGGCTTCTTTTTCCCCACATCCCTGCCAGCATTTGTCATTTGTGTTCTTTTTGATGATAGTCTTTCTGACAGGTGTGAGGTGATATCTCTTTGTGGTTTTAATTTGCATTTTTCTGATGATTAACAATGTTGAGCATCTTTTCGTGTGCCTGTTGGCCATCTGTATGTCTTCTTTGGAAAAATGTCTGTTCAGGTCTTCTGCTCTGCCCTGCCCTGCAAGATGGGAGTAGGGGATTAAGAGATACAAACTATTATATATAAAATAAATAAGCTACAAGGATATATTTTACAACACATGGAATGTAGCCAATATTTTATAATAACTATAAATGGAGTATAACCTTTAAAAATTGTGAATCATGGGCTTCCCTGGTGGCGCAGTGGTTGAGAGTCCGCCTGCCGATGCAGGGGACACGGGTTCGTGCCCCGGTCCGGGGGGATCCCACATGCTGCGGAGTGGCTGGGCCCGTGAGACATGGCTGCTGAGCCTGCGCGTCCGGAGCCTGTGCTCCGCAACGGGAGGGGCCACAACAGTGAGAGGCCCGCGTACCGCAAAAAAAAAAAAAAAAAAAAAAATTGTGAATCACTACGTTGTACATCTGTAACTTATATAATATTGTACATCAACTATACCTCAATAAAGCAAAACAAAACAAACAAAAACTTACAAAAAGTGATGTTCACTGTAAAAAAATAATAAAAAATAAATGTGGATAATGGGCACCTGAGCACCGTTAGTTGTTAAGAACAAGGACTACAGAACCAGACTGCTGGCGTTAGGATACCAGCTCTTCCACTTACAAATTCTATAACCTTAGCATGTTACCTAACTGCTCTGTGTCTCAGTTTTCTCATCTTTAAAATGGGGATAATAATAGCAGATGTCTTATGGGGTTGTGGTGAAGATTAAATGAGTTTGTTTACTCATTCAACAAGTATTTATTGAGGGCCCACTGTCTGCCAGGTACTGTTCTAGGTGCTGGGATATATAGCAATACTCAAAGCCCATAAAACCCTTTGTCCTCAGGGACCATATATTCTAGAGAGAGAGGAGTAAGAAGCTAAATGATGAAAGATATATTATGTTAGACAGGAATGAACACAAAAGGAAAAAATAAAGCAAGAGAGACTTGGAAATGTCAAGGTGGTTGGCATCATAGATAGGGTTGCCAGAGAAGGCTTCACTGAGAAGGGGACGTTTGAACAAAGCTCAAAGGAGGTGACTACTGTAAAATCCCTAGAGGAGTGCCTGGCAATGTTAATAAATGTTAGCTTTAAAAAAAAATCTGTATTTGGGGCTCCCCTGGTGGCGCAGTGGTTGAGAGTCTGCCCGCCGATGCAGGGGACACGGGTTCGTGCCCTGGTGCGCGAAGATCCCACATGCTGCGGAGCGGCTGGGCCCGTGAGCTATGGCCGCTGAGCCTGCGCATCTGGAGCGTGTGCTCCACAACGGGAGAACCCGCAACAGTGAAAGGCCCGCGTACCGAGAAAAAAAAAAGAAAAAAATCTGTATTTGAAATATACCTTATTTTATGTTTATAATAAGACTTTTTAAATGACCAAGAAGAAGACTATATAGACATATAGAAATGACTGGAATAAATAGCAGAACCTTCATAACATTTTGGAAATGTTGGTCAAGGAATGCTTAGTTCTATCAAGAAAGCTTGCCACCAGGTGATACTGACCCACAGAGGGAAAAAATTCAGCCAAAAACCAAATGACTCAAAAGTAATTTATATTTTAAAGAGAGAGAGAAAAAGACTTCAGTCATCTTCCTTGAAAATTGAGAACAGAAAACTATTGAATGTACAGAACTGGAAATGGACAACTATTCAATATTACAGAGCAAAAATGTAGATGGTAGAAGAATTCTACTATAACCTGTTAAAGAAGAGGGAAAGAAGGGTAGAAAAACTAAATGGGAGAGAAAAAATGAAACTGGTATGCAGAGTGAACAATAGAAATGGACAAGCTGACACATACCCAAAAATAGAGAAAGAAAATAAGAAATGACAGAAACACAAAAAGATAGAGCAAGAAAAATGCATTGAGAGAATTTCATGGAGTCTAATCTCTATCTTTTGGCTTTTGGATGTTATCATTAAAGACTAAAATTAGTGCTGCGTTTCTGTGACTTCAGGTATTAAATGGTACAGTATTGGTGGTACTTTATTTACTGGAAGAATAAATGGAATTAAGGGCACAGGAGCCCCTACCCCTGAGGAAGCTCTCAGCTTGTTTACAGTTAGGTTTTAAATGTGGTAGAATATCCTCAAAGATTCCACATGTGTCTGGAACTAGGAGAGGGTGAGCCCAAGGTGCACTGCCCAGGGACCTCTTTCCCCCACCTACAAATTATTCAAATTGATAAACTCAAATAGCGAAAAATGTAGCAGCTTGAGCATTTTCCTCTGCAAGTTTTTGGCAGAGAGATTATATTTATATACAGAACTAATCTAGTTTTTAAGCAAGCTCTCTTTTTACTGAGGGTAGACCAACAAAATCATAGGCAGATTTAGTCATGCAATGCCTAAGAGATTCTGAGATACAGACTAATAAAACTAAGGCACAAATATTCATCCCACCAACAAGTAGACGAACAGAGAGAATATCACACCATAAGCTGCAGAGGTAACGAGGCTGAGAAGCAAAGGACCAGCATCCTGATGAAGCTTCCTATACAGAAGAGCCAAAATGGAAATTCAGGCTAAATGCAAAATGCAAAACATTTTTGGAAGGGAGCCCTGTAGAGTGTTTCAGGAGTACATTCTGATCCTGGTTCGGTGAGCTCAGAGCAAGAAGCTGATTCCCTGAGGCCTGGAGGAGCTATGTGTAGGGAATAGCT
>NW_006786594.1:712231-720305 GCF_000442215.2 Lipotes vexillifer
AACAGAAGGAAAATCAAATAGAATTAAGGACCACTCTTCAAGGAAAAGCGATGTAAGACAGAGTAGAGCCTCCAGGGAGAGGGCGGCTTGTGGGGACGGAGCAGAGAGCGCTTCCATAAACCTCTGATGGAATGTAAACCGGACGACCTTTCCATGTGAAGAAGTCCCTGCAAAGAGTCTTCACATTGCTCATGTTCCTATAGGTCCAACAGGTCCACGTGTAGTGTTTATTTATTAAAAAAAAAATTTTTTTTTTTTGCGGTACGCGGGCCTCTCACTGCTGTGGCCTCTCCTGTTGCGGAGCACAGAGATCGGACGCGCAGGCTCAGCGGCCACGGCTCACGGGCCCAGCCGCTCCGTGGCATAGGGGATCTTCCTGGACCGGGGCACGAACCCGTGTCCCCTGCATCGGCAGGCGGACTCTCAACCACTGCGCCACCAGGGAAGCCCTGTAGTGTTTTATTTTAAGGAAATAAATAATGTAGGCGAAAATGTACATGTGAGTTAAGTTTAAATAAATTATGGCACAGCTACATACAAGAGTTATTATGTAGTCATTAAAAATATCGTAAAATATTTTAAATAGAATATGGGCACTCCTAGTTAAAGATGGCAAGTTGAACCTCTACTCCCTTGGAAAACCCTACAAAGTTACATTAAAAGGCTGAAAAAGGCAAAAGCCCATAAGGGTGAAGAACAGAAGGAGGCAGTAGCACATTAGAGATGCTGACAAAATTTTAGAAGCTTGAAATCAAACAGAAGCGCATTGACTGACTTGATACACAAAAAAGATGACCGCTAAGTGCCCAGGGGTCAGGGGGCTATGGGGACACTAGAAGCAAGCCAGACTCCTCCTCAGAAAGTGAGGGAGGTGGCAGCGGGTACAGGTAAAGGTGAAAATGTGTACTAGATGAGATTTTATAAAAATTATCTAGATCCCACGTTACATTTCCCCAGCCCTGGGTCCATCCCTTCTCTTCCTTCCCACCCCGAGGAGGCTCCGAGGTGGGTCCCTCATAGGAAGTGCTGAGTGGCGCCAGCTCTAGATGATGACTAACCAGGTACAGCCAAGGGCAGAAATGACTTTGAGTTTCTGCTTTTCACTTTTCTCTGTTTTACAAATTATCTACAATAAACGTTCACTACTTTTAATTAGAAAAAATATTTTGAAAGTAATATATTCTTATAGTAAAACAGAATTGTAAGAGTGCCAAAGGGAGCAAAGTTAAAAGTCCCCTCTTGCCCATCCCTACCCACAGAGATAACCTCAATTTATAGTTGCTTTGTATATCCTTACAGAAAAAAAAATGTTTTAAGAAATAAAATGAAAGCAAGACAGAAGACAAGGTGGTGAAGACCAGGAGATTTCAGTTTTGTTAAAACTCAGAAAAGAGATGAAGACTTCCTTAGAGATTCTAAGAAGCTCTGATGCAAGGAAGGGGTTGGGGGGAAGGAGACAGGAAATGAATTCTGTCTTGTCTTCAAAGATGTTGGCTGAGGTAAGGGGGCCTAAGGTCTCTTAATTTGGCAACACTGTTCCATCATTAAAGAAACAATCTTTGGCACAAAAATAATATTAAAGAAATAATGAATAATTAGATTTTGGGATTGTACCCAGCCCTTGTTCTGCGTCCAGAGTAAAATCACAGCTCTTCTTGCCTTATGCAAATACACAGGTTTGGTTTCTTCTGTCACTGCCGGCTATCTTGCCAAGGGGAACAATCTTGATTAATTTAAGAATTTCCAAGGTCCTTTGTACACTTAAGGAAATACAACACATATGAAGTGGAGGTGTGATATGTCTTCTACATAGGCTACTCAGGCTATCTCTTAAATCAAATTAGCAAATTCAAAATGCTGTAATATGCCCAGGGATTTCCCTGGGACTTCTGTACTTGAATCATGACATTTGTTAAAAGGAACAATGGGGAACTTCCCTGGAGGCGCAGTGGTTAAGAATCTGCCTGCCAATGCAGGGGACATGGGTTGGAGCCCTGGTCCGGGAAGATCCCACATGCCAGGAGGACTAAGCCCGTGCACCACAAATATTGAGCCTGTGCTCTAGAGCCCACGAGCCACAACTCCTGAGCTTGCACTCTAGAGTCCGTGAGTCACAACTGCTGAAGCCCGCGTGCCTGGAGCCCGTGCTCCGAAACAAGAGAAGCCACTGCGATGAGAAGCCTGCCACCCCAATGAAGAGTAGCCCCCGCTCACCACAACTAGAGAAAGTCTGCGCGCAGCAGCAGCCAATAAAAAAATAAATAAATAAATTTATATAAGAAAAGGAACGACGGAATGGACATAGAAAAAAATTCCTATGATACAGTGAGCTGTACTTTAGAAGACCGTTTTTCTTGTAATGTTCCTGGGAAGTGTTTTTAATGTACTCAAGAACCTTGAGAGATTACAGAAGATAGAGAAGGTGGGACTTACCTGAAATATCATTCATGACTTCACTCTTGAATGTAGAACAAATCTAGCCAGGGGAATTTGGGGGCCTGTTAAAACATGTTTTTGTTTTACCAGAAGGCAGCAAATCCACTCACAGAAAATCTGCTGCAGACGATCGCTAGATTGCTCCATGGTTGGTTTGGAGGGTTTTGCCTTAGAATTTCTGAGGCGACAGGCTTATTTCCACCTGACACATTGAATTTTAAAGCTCTTTTCTTTAGAATTTGTTGCACATAGACATGCTTCTGAGATTCCACACACTCCCGCATGAGGCTGTAGGGAGTGAGTGAGAGCCTTGCACGGGGAGTTTTCGGGGTGGGGTGGGCGCAGCCCTTCACCGGCTCCTCTGGGCTTGAAGGGCACTCGCAGAGTCATGCCTTAGTTTGAAAGAAAGGGTGCACTGCACAGCTCGCCCCCTTCTGCATATGTGACTGGCCTACTCTCTTCCACCCCAAACTTTTTTACTTCCTTTTACCCAAGTCTGGTGAATTTCCTCTCTACCTCTTATATCTAAGAGAAGGTCACTTTTTGTAAAATAATCCAACTCTGGAATGAGATAAGAGACTCTTTGGTCTAATAAGATGTGAGAGAATCAGAATGAGGTTAAATTTAGCAGCGAGATACGTCTGCTGGTCTTTTAAACACTCCATTCTGAGGCCAGACCTCTGCAAGGGCCTCTACACTGACTTCTTCCAGCTTCAGGAACTGAAGCTCCTTACATTCTTCCTCCCCATCCAGCTGCAGGATTAAATTTTACTGAAATGACCAATGACTGGAGCTAGACCCTGGGGGGTTGGGGGGTGGAGACAAAGGGACTGAAAATGGCTAAGGGAGTTGGAGGAGGGAACTGAGAGAAGGGAAGGATGAGAGGGTGTTGTCAGGGAGTGAGCCAGTTGCTATGACTGAGGTATGATGATCTTGTATCCCCAGGAATCTAGGACTAGAGCCCTGACCTGTTGCACAAAGGGAGGGTCAAGATTAAGATACAGATGAGCCACTATTAGTGCCCCAACTACCACTGTGTAAAGGCTGTGTCTGTTGGAGAGGAATATAGGCCTAACTGAATACTCCCCAGGATTCCATATGTGTGCTCACACAGCTAAAAGTTAGGCCTTTTATTTATTTATTTATTTATTTTTCTGACTGTATGCCTTCCTCCTTCCTTCTGTGATAAGAGATATAAAGATGGTGTAACACAAGTTATATCAGTTACTAGCAGCAAAATCAGAAAATACAGGTAAGTGAAAAAAAATTGTTACATATTCTGAAATCTCAGCATCCTGTCAAATCCACAATTTAAGCCTTTGGTGTCAAGACAACCAGACATTTTCCCATGCAAATGGGTAAAAAATCAGCCTAGAGCACAGCAAATTCATATTGGAGCTGACAGAGAGTTCCAGGAGGGATGTCACCAAGGGAAAAAAAGAATGGAGCTAAGGTTTCCTAAGGTATTTGACCACATTGAGGGGGATTTCACAGTTTTGACAGCATCTGGGAAGAACTGGTACTAGGTAAATAGCAAATCAAAGCAAATAAAATATGAGGCAATTTTTAAATCTAGAGGGAAAAAACGTCACACCAGAAAGCAAGTGTAATCATAGTACACTATGTGGCTCAGCTATAAGCTATATTTAGACTTTATAATGTAAACACTAAATATTATTTTTAAGTGTTTATTTTAAAATAATTATAGATGCACAAGAAGTCGCAAAGATAGTGCAGAGAGGTACCACTGAGCCTTCACCCAGTTTTCCCAAGTGGCTGCATTTACAGAACTATAATACAGTATCAAACAGGAAATTGACATTGGTGCAATGTGTATGTATAGTTCTGTGCCATTTTATCACATATGTAGATTCATGTGATCACCACTGCAGTCAAGATACAGAACTATTCCATCATCGCAAACTGTCCCTCATGTTGCTCTTTTATAGTCGGTTGCGTACCCCACTCCCCCCCCGTCCCTAACATTACCCCGGCAACCATGAAGCTGTTCTCTATCTCTGTAATTTTATCTTTTCAAGAGTGTTGTGTAAACAGAATCACACAGTATGTGGCCCTGTGAGACTGGCTTTTTTCACTTAGTATAATACCCATCTAAGTTGCTGCATATATCAAGAGTTTGTTCCTTTTTATTGTTGAGTAATATTCCAACTCACTATTGTTTAAAACAAAAATTGTGATATAATACCTGGCCAGCCAGGACCAGAGTCTGGTAATAACTATAATAATGATAATAGCTAACAATTTTTGAGTGCTTAAAATTTGCCAGACACTGTGCTCAGTGCTTCATCTGCATCATCTCATTTAATGCCTACAACAACAACAACAGCAACAACTTTTATTATCTCATTTTACAGACAGGGAAACTGAGACTCAGAGAGGTTAAGTAGCTTTCTCAGGGCTAAGCATCTAGTAAGCTTAGTCTGGCCCAGAATCCAAGCTCTTAGTATGAACATATACTGGAGAAACAGTACAGCATTTTATTCCTAGGCCTCAAAAGGAGAAAAGCTAGGCTGTGCCTGCTGTGAGTGTTATCTCCCTACAGGAGATGTGCTAGCTGGCCCAGCCCACCTCTAAGTAAAGGCTGAAGAGCACAGACTGTTTCTCAAAACTCAGGAACTCAATTTCTGGTGTTAAGCAACTAAAATTAGATTTACCTTTACAACAGAAGTAGGTTGACTTACAGATGGCTTCTTAGTTTTATAACTTCTACCAAAGCCTCCAGGATCCTTCACTGAGTGGAGACCATTAAAAGGATGTAAATGGCAATGTAAAGATTTAATATGCACAGAAATATCGAAATCAATCTCGGAACCAATTTGAGATGAATGCCTTTAGGCCCTAAATAAGCCTGAGTGGGTTTTACAAAGCCTTATAAAATGCTTATCATCATGAATGAGCAACCAACTGTTCTGACTATAGGGTTAAATTAATTTACTGACTTGCCAAAACCAGAGGAAGAGTAAACATGTTTCTGATAGAAGTTTCCAAAGAAAAGGCATCTTAGACTAGAGCTGAAAGGGCACCATTTAACCCTTTCTGCCTCCTAGATCTCTTCCTGGGAGAGGCAAGACTGCCCAGGCCCCCAGATGACCTGGGCACTTGCCTTGCTGATTTGATCACCAACTCGCTGGGTCTCCCAGCGGCCCTCTCTGCAGAGCAGATTGATGATGACTGTCATCAGCAAGAAGCGCTAGGTGGAGGGATGGCTCTCCTTCTGGGGAACAACTCTACTGATGGCTGCAATAAGCCTGTGGAAATGACAAAACCTGCTCAGCATCCTTGTGCTGTGTTCTCTGGGTGCTGGTGATAAAAACCTTGCTCTAACAATGAAAGTAAGGACAGCAGCTCACATCCATGAAATGCCTGCATGTCAGGAACTTTACATGAGTCATTTCCTTTAGCCTTTACAACAATTCTGAGTTAGGCAATACGATCATTCTCATTTTGTGAATGGGAAAATGAGTTTGGAGACATGAGATGACCATGGTCACTCAGCTGGCCTCAGTGGTGCTGTGGTAAACCAGGCAGGCTGACTTTCTTGTATGAACTGTACCTCAGGGTCACCAAATAGCTGATGAAGGAAGTTTCCTTTATTGTAGTATTGCAGCTAGTAAATGAGAGAAGGATGATACCACCATTTTGCAACTCCCTACTGAATTAATGGAATTAATCATTAGGCAGTGATCATCAGTAGTTTCTGACATTATTAAAGACTCAAGCATACATTATGTACTTCCAACACCACCTATGAAAGGTTGCCAAAAAGGAGAACTTGAATCCGACTAAACCTCTAGATCTAATGACCAATTTATATGAAATAAAAAGAACAGAGTAACATGTTAAAGAAACCATGGGATGTAATCAGCAAAATCTAGCTCATGGGAGACTCTATAGGATAAATAATCTGGTTTCTCCAACAGAAAAATTGTAAGCAAAAGAAAAAGCCTTGGAGAGAGATTCTATAAATTACAAGATATTTAAGAGACATATTAAGCAATAGCAATATATGAACCTCATTTGGATGTCTATTCAAACGAATAAACCATTAAAAAACCAAGACTATATACTGGACAATTGGGGAAATGTGAGAACTGATTAGCTATATGATGCTATTAAGGAGTTGTTAATTTTGGGGGGAGTGTGATCGATGGGATGGAGGTTATGATTTTAAGAAGGGAATCTTTAGAGACATTGTAATTGATGTGATGACTGGGATTTACTTCAAAATTATCTATGAAACTTATTTATTTTATAACTGCAAGTTTGTACCTCTTAATCCTCTTCACCCTATTTTGCCCATCCTCCCACCTCCATCCCCTCTGGTAACCACCAGTTTGTTCTCTGTATCTATGAGTCTGTTTCTGTTGTGTTTGTTCTTTTGTTTTTCAGATTCCACATATAAGTAAAATCATAAGGTATTTGTCTTCCTCTTTCTGACTTATTTCACTTAGCATAACACCCTCTAGGTCTATCCATGTTGTCCTAAATGGCAAGATTTCCTTCATTTTTTTTTTTTTATAGCTGAGTGATATTCTTTTTTATGGGTAATAATCACATCTTCTTTATCCATTCATTGGTAGACACTTTGTTTCCATATATTGGCTATTGTAAATAATGCTACAATGAACATTGGGGTGCATATATCTTTTCAAATTATTAAGTGTTTCCATTTTCTTCAGATAAATACCCAGAAGTGGAATTGCTGGATCGTATGGTAGTTCTATTTTTAATTTTGTGAGGAAACTCCATACTGTTTTCCGTAGTGGCTGTACCAGTTTACATTCCCACCGACAGTGCACAAGCCATTCTGACAGATGTGAAATGTAGTGTACAGCATAGAGAATGTAGTCATAACTTTGTATGGTAACAGATGGTAACGAGACTCACAGTAATGATCATTTTGTAACGTATAAAAATACCAAATTACTATGTTGAACACCTGAAACTATGATAATACTGTAAGTCAGCTATACCTCAATAAAATTAAATATATAGGAGGAATATATGTATCACTTTATAAGAAAACCCACAAAAAACTAAATCTCAAGAGCAGAAAAGTGAGTGGGGGTCTAGGACTAATAAGAGTCCATGAGTTGATCATTGTTGAAGCTTGATGATGGACACATGGGGCTTTGTTGCACTCTTTTCTCTCCTTTTATACATGATTGAAATTTTTCATAACAAAAGTTAAAAAAATAAAGCACTCTCGGACTTCCCTGGTAGCGCAGTGGATGAGAATCTGCCTGACAATGCAGGGGATACAGGTTCGATCCCTGTTCCGGGAAGATCCCACGTGCTGCAGAGTAACGAAGGCCGTGCACAACTACCAAGCCTGCGCTCTAGAGCCCGCGAGCCACAACTACTGAGCCCATGTGCTGCAACTACTGAAGCCCACAGACCTAGAGCCCGCGCTCTGCAACAAAGAGAAGCCACATCAAGGTGAAGCCTACACACTGCAATGAAGAGTAGCCCCCGCTCGCCACTAGAGAAAGCCCGCGCGCAGTGACAAAGACCCAACGCAGCCAAAAATAAATAAAAATTAAAAAAAAAAAAAGCACTCTCATGGGGCTTCCCTGGTGGAGCAGTGGTTGAGAGTCCGCCTGCCGATGCAGGGGAC
>NW_006786594.1:720391-723984 GCF_000442215.2 Lipotes vexillifer
ATAACATTTAGCTTCACGAAAAGACTAGGTGGTTTTGTATTTTTTAAACGTGTGTCATCAAAGAGGTAAAAAAAAAAAAAAAAAAAAGTAGGGGAAGTATAATATCCCAGGATCCAAGAAAAGAAATGCTTCAGGAAGGAGGGAGTGTCAAGTGGGCCAGGTACTACTGATGGGTCATGTAGCTGGGCACTGAGGGTGATGCCAGGTGTCTCCAGGAAGGAGCCCACACACCTTGTCCTCTCTCACTTCAGCGTGAATTCCGTTCTGCCCAGGACAGTGTTGAGGGGTGGGGTTTCCTTAGTCTCCTCCCTTGCCAGCCTCATCTCCGTTTACTCAGAATACTTAGCAATCCTCCTGCAAGTAGGACTCTCAGAGTCCCTGGGGCAAGTGTGTAGGTGACACTGCCTGCCTCTCCAATTTATGCCGTGCCAGGGGTCAGTTTTAAAAGATCTGTTGACACGATGATCAAGAGGGACTTAGTGAAGCCCCCATGAGCATGAAAATTTAGTTTCCAGAGTCTAGGCCAATGGTACTGACTTGTTAATTATAATCTCAGGAAACCCTCTTATTTATTTCAAGATTACCTCAATGGAACAAATGTATGGACACCAAGGGGGTAAGCCACGGGGGTGTGGGGATGGTGATGTGCTGAACTGGGCGATTGGGATTGACATGTATACACGGATGTGTATAAAATTGATGACTAATAAGAAAAAAAAAAAGATTACCTCAATCATGTTTTAGGTTTTGGTAGTGATTTTGTTATCAGAAGGAAGGAAATTTGGGGGAGAAGATATTAACTCCTTGTGCCACATTTTCTCAACTCCATTGAACTCTCTTAAATGGCCTGCCTCTCTCTGCCCATCTTTGTTTCCCCACCTCACATGCCCCTTTCTCCCTCTCCCTTAACTGTCTACTGTAGGCAGTGAATGCGGTATCTGGAAGTTCCTGGTTTTCAGCCCATCCCCACCCTGGCTCCTTTTGTTAAAAAATTTTTTACTTTATATTAGAGTATAGTTGATTTACAATGTTGTGTTAGTTTCAGGTGTACAGCAAAGTGATTCAGTTATACATATACATATATTCATTCTTTTTCAGATTCTTTCCCTGTATAGGTTATTACAGAATATTGAGTCTGGTTCCCTGTGCTGTGCAGTAGGTCCTTGTTGGTTATCTATTTTATATACAGTAGTGTGTATATGTTAATCCCAGACTCCTAATTTATCCCTCCCCCCACCTTTCCCCTTTGGTAACCATAAGTTTTTTTTGAAATCTGTAAGTCTGTTTATGTTTTGTACATAAGGTCATTTGTATCATTTTTATAGATTTTACATATAAGTGATATCATATGATATTTGTCTTTCTCTGTCTGACTTACTTCACTTAGCATGATAATCTCCAAGTCCATTGATGTTGCTGCAAATGGCATTATTTCATTCTTTTTTATGGCTGAGGAATATTCTGTTGTATATATATACCACATCTTCTTTATTCATTCCTCTGTCAGTGGACACTTAGGTTGCTTCCATGTCTTGGTTATTGTGAGTGGTGCAGCTAGGAACATAGGGGTGCATATATCTTTTCGAATTATGTTTTTTCTGGATATATACCCAGAAGCGGGATTGCTGGATCATATGGTAGCTCTATTTTTAGGTTATTAAGGAACCTCCATACTGTTCTTCACAGTGGTTTTATCAATTTACATTCCCACCAACAGTGTAGGAGTGTTCCCTTTTCTCCACACCCTCTCCAGCATTTATTTTTGGTGGACTTTTTGATGGTGGCCATTCTGACCGGTGTAGTTTTGATTTACATTTCCCTAATAATTAGCAATGTTGAGCATCTTTTCATGTGGTTTTTAGCCATCTGTATGTCTTCTTTGGAGAAATGTCTATTTTTGATTGGGTTGTTTGTTTTTTTGATATTGAGCTCATGAGCTGTTTGTATATTTTGGAGATTAATCCTTCATTGGTCGCATCATTGCAAATATTTTCTCCCATTCTGTGGGGGTTTTCATTTTGTTTATGGTTTCCTTTGCTATGCAAAAGCTTTTAAGTTTAATTAGGAACCATTTGTTTTTGTTTTTATTTTCATTACTCTAGGAGGTAGATCAAAAAAGATATTGCTGCGATTTATTACAAAGAGTGTTCTATGTTTTCCTCTAAGAGTTTTGTAGTATCCAGTTTTCATTTATGTCTTTAATCCATATTGAGTTTATTTTTTGTGTATGGTGTTAGAGAATGTTCTAATTTCATTTTTTACATGTAGCTGTCCAGTTTTCCCAGCATCATTTATTGAAGAGACTCTCTTTTCTCCATTGTATATTCTTTCCTCCTTTGTTGTAGATTAATTGACCATAGGTGTGTGGGTTTATTCTGGGCTTTCTATCCTGTTCTGTTGATCTATATTTCTGTTTTTTTGCCAGTATCATGCTGTCTTGATGACTATAGCTTTGTAGTATAGCCTGAAGTCAGGGAGCCTGATTCTTCCAGCTCCGTTTTTCTTTCTCAGGATTGCTTTGGCTATTTGGGGTCTTTTGTGTCTCCATACAAATTAAAAATTATTTTGTTCTAGTTGTGTGAAAAATGCCATTGGTAATTTGATAGAGGTTGCATTGAATCTGTAGATTGCTTTGGGTAGTATAGTCATTTTGACAATATTGATTCTTCCAATCCAAGAACAGGGTATGTCTTTCCATCTGTTTCAGTCATCTTTGATTTCTTTGATCAGCATCTTACAGCTTTCAGAGTACAAGTCTTTTGCCTCCTTAGGTAGGTTTATTCCTAGGTATTTTATTCTTTTTGATGCAATGGTAAATGGGATTGTTTCCTTAATTTTTCTTTCTGATCTTTTGTTGTTAGTGTATACAAATGCAAGAGATTTCTGTCTATTAATTTAATATCCTGCAACTTTACTGAATTCATTGATGAGCTCTAGTAGCTTTCTGGTAGCATCTTTAGGATTTTGTTTGGATAGTGTCGTGTCATCTGCAAACAGTTATAGTTTTACTTCTTCTTTTCCAATTTGGATTCATTTTATTTCTTTTTCTTCTCTGATTGCCATGGCTAGGACTTCCAAAACTATGTTGAATAAAATTGGCGAGAGTGGACATCCTTGTCTTGTTCCTGATCTTAGAGAAAATGCTTTTGGCTTTTCACCATTGAGTTTGCTGTTAGCTGTGTTTGTCATATATGACCCTTATTATGTTGAAGTAGGTTCCCTCTATGACCATTTTCTGGAGAGTTTTTTTTATCATACATGGGTGTTAAATTTTGTCAAAAGCTTTTTCTGCATCTATTGAGATGGTCATATGGTTTTTATTCTTCAGTTTTTTAATATGGTGATGGTGTATCACACTGATTTGATTTGTGAATATTGAAAAATCCTTGTATCACTGGGATAAATCCCACTTGATAATGGTGTATGATCCTTTTAATGTATTGTTGGATTAAGTTTTCTAGTATTTTATTGAGGAGTTTTGTATCTATGTTCATCAGTGATGTTGGTCTGTAATTTTTTTTTTTTTTGTGGTATCTTTGTCTGGTTTTGGTATCAGGGTGATGGTGGCCTCTTAGAATGAGTTTGGGAGTGTT
>NW_006786595.1:0-31823 GCF_000442215.2 Lipotes vexillifer
ACAGGCTCCGGATGTGCAGGCTCAGCGGCCATGGCTCACGGGCCCAGCTGCTCCACGGCATGTCGGATCCTCCCAGACTGGGACACGAACCCATGTCCGCTGCATCGGCAGATGGACTCTCAACCACTGCACCACCTGGGAAGCCCTAGAAAGATGTTTCTTTAGACTGACAACAAATATTAAAAATAGGGTAAACTGCATCAAACATCATACTTAATAGCGACACGTTGGAAGCATTCCCTTTAAAATCAGAAGAGAGACAAAGATGACTTACATGACCACTTGGTTTCAGCATCATACTACATCTCCTAGGCAGTACAGTGTGCCAGAATGTATATATGCATCTATACACATGTGAATTAATAAATGTGTACAAGTGAAAATAAAGCTGTCAAGATAACATAGTTACCTTCATGTAACTTCAAGAGAGGCTAAGGAAACTAAGATTAATGATAGAGATTAATAAGTTTGTTGAGTATAAGACTAATATACACAAAATAATTATAACAAATAGAAAGTACCGTTTTCATTCAGAATATACCATTTACAGAAGCAAAAATTATAACGTTCTATAAAATCAACTATGAATCGGATTCCATTGGCAACTCTTCTGACATACATGAACACTCATAAGCTTTCCTGTATAGTGACCAAAAAGCTAAAAACATGAAACCAGTGTGTGTGTGTGTGTGTACACATTAACCAGAACCCCTTACAACTCGTTGTCTAAATGGGATATCGGTGGTATCAAGCACATGCCCCATCCTGAGACTTGGAGGCGTAACTGAATGACATGGGCGCCACATATGGCTCAGTTACATGATCAAATGTGTATGATGGGAGGGGTCTCTGGTTCTTATGGAGAAGTCACAGCAGAGTGCCTGGAATGCATACATGTCAGTTAGCACACAGGCAGCAGTGGTGTTTCAGCTATAGCAGTCCCAAAGCGTGAGTGGACTTCCCCTGGATGCATAGCATCCAAGCCGGCTCTTCTGGCCCTCACAGAATTTTTGTCAGCTAGGTAATATATTTTATTAACAGTGTCTTATTTTTATAAAATAGCTATTAGAGCGAATACCTGGCATAGGCAAGTGGGAACTTTGATTGAAAGAGTACTTGACACCAAAAGTGGTTGCAAGCCAAGGGCCCTGAAGGAAGTGGGAATCTGAGAAAAGTTATTTGGCTTAGGAGCATCTGAAGACAGTAAGGATCCAAGTGACATTAGAAGATGAAATATTGGTGTTCCATGGCACACAATGGTGAAACAGTTGCAGGAGTTGTCGCCTGTGGTCACTTGAATGAAATGCCTTTGAAGTCAATGTGTCGGTGGACCAAACAAATGCTGTTAGGGACTCAGAGGACGCTCCCTTCCCCACAGCACTGAGAAACACATTAGTGCGGAGGGCATCTTCATCTTCGAAGTGTTCTGAAGTGGCTGACTTGTGTAGGCCAGAGATAAGATAGGAGATCCCCTCATTTCAGTGGGGATGTTGTGGTCCTGGAGCTGCAGGCCCAGTAGGAGCACTTAACCTCCTGCCTCAAGGTGAGTGCTGTTTACCTTAATAAGCAGCAAGGCTGGAAGGGTAGTCACATTGATTTGACCTACAGCAATCGTTGAAGGTGGCTAATTGAACAACAGATCACTTGGATCTTGAAATATCTGAACATACTCCAAAGTTGCACTTGACCAGTGTAAAAATAAATAAAATATAGATAAGTATTTATTTATAATAAAATATAAGAACATAAAAATAAATAAATCAAGCTCTAGATCTGGTGACTCGAGCTATCGTCATGGCGAATGGTAGTCCCTTACTCAATTCCCACACTTGACCCGGAACACGATGAATGAGTGGACTACTAAGGAAGGACCCTACAGTGAAGTCCAAGTAACTACAGTAAATTTTCTTCCCAGGCTTAGCCAAAGGGACCATCAGCCATTTACTGCTATTACTGTGCATTTGCTTTAAGGACACCTACTCTTAAGCCAGAGCTCAAAAAACTTTCCCTGGAAAGGCCCCGATGACCAATATTTGAGGCTTTGCAGGTCTTTCAGTTTCCGATGGAGCTACTCAGATCTGCATTGTAGAGCAAAAGCTGCCACAGACACAGCATGGCTGTCTTTCTATAAAACTTTATATATGGACAGGGACATGTGAATTTCAAATAATTTTCACATGCCGGGAAATACGATTCTTCTTTGGATTTTTTTAACCATTCGACTATGTAAAAACATTCTTAGCTTGCAGATCATGCAGAAACAGGCTCGTGGACCACAGTTTACCAATCCCCACGGTAAGCTAATGGAATCACTAGGTCTCCAAAAAGAACACTGAGTGGAAAGTCAGCAAAGTGAGGTGGCAGACATTCCTAAGGTCTTCTGCCAAGCATAACCCCAAAGCTGATGCCTTTTAACATAGTGGTTTTCAACCTTGGTTGCACACTGCAATCACATGAAGAGTTTTAAAAATGTGATTGCTTGGGTCTGCCTCCAACTCTGTTTTATTTGTTGTGGGTGTAGGCTGGCGCTAGTGTTTTTTTCAATCTTTCCAAGTGACTCTAGTGTGTAAACAATGTTGAGACCTGCCTGAACAATTTAAATGATGAGAGTGCAAGTATTTTACAATATTTAGTTTAAAAATCTTATAATTGTGGGTATGGAAAAATAATATTCCAATAATGAATACACAAAATATTCCAGTCATAATAAATACATAACTGTGGTGGAAAGTATGAAATAAGAATTCCCATGTAATAAACGGAGAATGCTCTCCTTCACGGAAGGAAAGAAGAAAGGGAAGGAGCGAGGGAGGGAGGGAGCGAGCGACGGAGGGAGGGAATGGGAAAACACAGCGGTAAGGCAGGGGCCACCAGTGCTAGGGTCAGGGAGGAAGACTAAACCACTGATGAGCCCAGAGCCAGGTATGGGTTAAAGCCAAACACCCAAGAGCCCAGGGCTGACTCGACAGTGAAGTCTTCTCTTCAGGAGACGGTCACAACACAGGGTAAGCGTGGAAGGGACAGAACAAACGCAACACATGGAGTGATTGGTAATGAGGGAATAGGAAAAATAGAAAAGGCTGGAGAAGACCTAAAGATAGTTTTTCTCTAGAGAGAAGGTTGAAATTATATCCATTGTATAAGAACAGAACACTGACCAGGAAGACGGCTGATTGAACACGAGGGTGGACTTTCACATCCTCCTGAAACTTGATTAAAACAATATTAAAGGTAAACAAATCAATAGACTGGTATATTACCCAGCAATAAAAAGGCAAGAACATGAGTGGATCTCAAGAAAAAAAAAATTATGCTAAGTTAAAGAAGCCAGACACAAAGGAGTACAGAATGTGTGATTCCATTTATACTGAATTCTAGAGCAGGAAAAGCTAATATATGGAAATGGAAAGCAGATCAAAGTTTGCATGGGGCCAGAGGAAGAAGAAGAGATTAACTGGGAACCTTTAGGGAGTGTGGTATGTGTTCTGTATCTTGGTTAAGCTGGTGGTTAGCCCTAACCCCTGATTTTTACATGTAAGGAACCGCAGATCAGGAAAAGTTGGGTGAGTCTTGTAAAGTGTTGTAGCTTATTAATCAGCGAGGAGATACTCATATCTGCTTATCAATGATAAATTGTCCTTGTTATGCTGCGTAAGGAGCCAACAGGTATAGTGCTTCACCCTAAGCACCTGGAAGACACTGACCCACACAGAAACATCCTTTTATACAAGCAAAGCATAGATCTGAACGAATAACTATTGTGCATTCCAATCTCCCATTTATAAACATAGTTGACACTCTCACTCATTCCTTTGCCTTGACTTCTTAATGTTTATAATTACACATAAAAACATAAGCATTCATTAATATCTTCTTCTGAGGAACATAAAAACATTAATATTCATTAATATCTTCTTCTGAGGAACCATACTGTAATATTCAGCTTTATATCCTGACTTTTTTTTTCACATTGTATCACATATATACAGTGGAGTATTACTCAGGCATAAAAAGAAATGAAATTGAGATATTTGTAGTGAGGTGGATGGAACCTAGAGTCTGTCATACAGAGTGAAGTCAAAAAAAGAAAAACAAATACCATATGCTAACACATACATATGGAATCTAAGAAAAAAAAGAAAAAAAATGTCATGAAGAACCTAGGGGTAAGACAGGAACAAAGACACAGACCTACTAGAGAATCGACTTGAGGACACAGGGAGGGGGAAGGGTAAGCTGTGACAAAGTGAGAGAGTGGCATGGACATATATACACTACCAAATGTAAAACAGATAGCTAGTGGGAAGCAGCCTCATAGCACAGGAAGATGAGCTCGGTGCCTGGTGACCACCTAGAGGGGTGGGATAGGGAGGGTGGGAGGGAGGGAGATGCAAGAGGGAAGAGATATGGGGACATATATATATGTATAACTGAATCACTTTGTTAGAAAGCAGAAAATAACACACCATTGTAAAGCAATTATACTCCAATTAAGATGCTAAAAAAACAAAAAGAAAGAAAGAAAAGCAGTGAAGAAACAATAGTGCAGTGATAAAGCAGAGTTCTAGTTTCTCCCCAAGGGATAACAACTTGATACATATCTTTGAGCTGTTATGCAGAAACTATGATCCCCTGCCCAGGTGGAGGATGGTGACTCCATGCTGACCACAAGCACACAGACTCCAGACTGCTTAGAACCAGAATGCTGATGATTAAGATCCCTGAAACAGCACCCTGTTTCCTCACCAACAACAAATCAGAGGAAAGTCATGCACCCTGCAGCCCTCACCCCAGGTGTTGCCTTTAAAACCCTTCCCTGAAAGTCAGCAGCAAGTTAGAGTCTTCTGAACACAAGCAGCCAGTTCTCCTTGCTTGGCACCCGGAAAATAAACATGGTACTTTCCTTCACCAACAACCCACTGTCAGTAGATTGGCTTTGCTGCGCAGCAGGCGAGTGGACCCAAGTTCTGTCCAGTAACGCAACTGCAACTCTTTCACCATTGTGTGCCATGGAACACTAATCATTCATCCTCGATTACCAACTGGGTCCTTACTATCTTCAGGTCCACCTAGACTGGATAACGTATCCACGATTCCCACTTCCTTCACGGCCCTTTGCTTGCAAACAATTTTGGTGTCAAATACTCTATTAATCAAAGTCCCCACTTCCTTATGCCAGATATTCATTCTACCTATTTTAAAAAAATAAGACATCTTTAATAAAATATATCACACAGCTTACAAAAATTCTGTGAGGGCCAGAAAAGTGGGCTTGGATGCCACACAGCCAGGGGAAGCCCCCTCATGCCGTGGGACAGGTATAGCTGAAACACTCCTGCTGCCTATGAGCTAACCAACATGTATGACAGAGACTGAATTCCAGGCACTCTGCTGTGGCTGCCTATAAAAACCAGAGACCTCTCCCATCATACGTAGCTGGTCCTGCTTGTGGCTCCCACATTACTCAGTTCTACCTCCAAGTTTCACTATGGTGCATGGGCTTGATACATAGAGATCTTCTTTGGAACCCTAGACAAAAGGGGTCTAGAAAACATACACACACACACAGACACACACAGACACACACTAATGTAGGTCTCCATTCTTGTTTTTAGCTTTCCAGTTCTCTACAGTACAGGAAAACATGTAAGAGTGTTTATGAGTGTTGGAATAGTTGCCAGCTAAGCCAACTTGAAGTATATTCCACAGGACCTGTTGTTTTTGCTATCATAAATGGTATATTCACATTGAAAATATTATTTTCCATTTCGTGCAATTATTTTGTGTGTATTAGTCTTACCGCTAATAAACTGGTTAATCACTATTACTATAATTTTCCATAGATCCTCTTGAGTTTTATATAAAGACAATTATACTCACATTTTTGTTCCTTTTCACTTTTACACATGTATTAATTAATGTATGTATGTATTTTGGCTTACTGCAATGCCTAGGAGACTCAGTAAGATGTTGAACAGAAGTGATTATATGAATCATCTTTGCCTCTTCTGATTTAGAATGGAATGCTTTTAATGTCTCACTATTACTTATGGTGTTTGTTGTAGTTTTCTTAAATTACACATTATCATTTTAAGAAAATATCTTTCTATTCCCAGTTAGCTAAGAGTTATTTTTGTTGTTGTTTAATCTTGATTGGTTGTTGAATTTTCTTGCATGCACTTTTTTCTGGTATCTTTGTGATAATCATCCTTTTCTTGCTCCTTTATCCTATTAATGTGTTGATCTACATTATGAATCTCCTAATGTTAAACCAACATTGCAAGTTTGGTATAAACACAACTTTTCCCTGCTGTATTATCTGTTTTAGCCATTGCTGGATTAAGTTTGCCATTATCTTATTTCTATTTTTTACATTTTTATATCAAATTAAGATTCACCAGTAATTTTGCCTTCTCACGCATGCTTTGTCAAGAATAAGCTTAATATTAATATTTTCTGTTTCCCCAATATAAAGGTTTTTTTCTAGAATTTACCCATTTAGTATTAATTTTCAAATTATCAGCATATCTTTTTCATAACATTATCTTTTAAATCTTTACTGTAAGTACAAGCAAGACACCTTCTTCAAAAGTGGCTTATCCGTGCCTTCTAATTTCGACACATATTGCAAAAGGTTTCCTTATTTTTTATATTTTGAAAGCACTAACATATAGCATTTTTATTCAACTCTTCCATATCTGTTATCAATTTCATTAATTTTTGCTCTTATTTTTATTATTATTTTCTTGCCAATATGGAAATGCATGAGATGATTTTTATCAAGTATGTGACAAATCCACAGTCTTTTCATCTACCAACACGTTTTATTTTATAATGGCTATCCTCGAATAGCATGGATATCCAAATATCCAGTACATTTAATTACTTGGAAAAGCCCTGTGGCTTACCAATGTGGGGGATTTAACTAAATCCATTGTTGGAATATCAGATGATTAAGGGTGGTGGAACTACAGCATTGAAGCAAAGGAACTTCTATGATAAGTACATATAAACTTCACTGAAGAGGACAGCATACAATATAGAAAGGAGTAGGAAAAGAAAGAGCATGGACTTTGAAATCATATACCCAGAATGTGCTCTGTCACTTACTGCATATGTGATTTCAGGCAAGGATTTTACCTCTCTGAGCCTCAATTCCAACATGCAGTAGTGCTGCTTGTCATGTGTTTCATTTTGGTCCCTGTTCCGGGGACCTGGAAGAGCTGTACTTCTTGACCTCCTTCGTTTGGGCAGGGCTGTGTATGTGACTGGTTCTGGCTAATGGGTTGTGAGTGACATGTGCTATTTCTGGGCCAGAACATATGGTTGTTGGATTGAGACCTTGCAGGGTCCTCTTCCCCTCAGGCACAGAGACTGACAACTTTCTAGATGATGGCTGCTCTGTCAGTTTGGGTCTCCAAGTCATTCCAGTAAGAATGGCTCAGACCCCCAAAGTCCACCATCCTGTGAGGGTCATGCACCTGCCATGGACATGTAGTCAAAGTGAGGAATAAGCCCCTGAGATACAGGGACTGTCTATTGCCACAGCATAATCTAGCCAATCTTGATTCTTGTATCTTATCTGTAAATTAAAATAACATCCTCTCAGGATTATTCTGAGGATTAAGTGAGAAAACTGGTATGACAAGGTTGCCACAGTGTTTGACATATAACAGGAACTCAAAAATGGCAGCTATAATGATTAAATAATAATAACAAACAAGTTTTGAAAAAGTGTGGAAAATTGGTATAAAATGAGAGCTATTTCATCCCCTCATCCTTACGGGTAAGTTGTATCATCTTTTCAAGAGTGGGTATTTTATTTTATATTTAAGACTTCCTAATGACTAGCACTTATGCACTTATTTCTTGCCATCATGATACCAGAAACATAAGTTGAGGTTATATACAAAGAATGAAAAAGTGGAAAGATTAAGCAAAAGTGAGAAGGACTAATGACATAAGATAAAATGAGTGGGCTTCCCTGGTGGCGCAGTGGTTGAGAATCTGCCTGCCAATGCAGACGGCACAGGTTCGAGCCCTGGTCTGGGAAGATCCCACATGCCATGGAGCAACTGGGCCCGTGAGCCACAATTACTGAGCCTGCACGTCTGGAGCCTGTGCTCCGCAACAACAGAGGCCGCGATAGTGAGAGGCCTGCGCACCGCGATGAAGAGTGACCCCCACTTGCCACAACTAGAGAAAGCCCATGCACAGAAATGAAGACCCAACACAGCCATAAATAAATAAATAAATAAATACATTGTGTATTATTAAAAAAAAAAAAAAAGATAAAATGAGTAAGCAATAAGTAGTTTCTTAGTGACAAGAACAGCTTACAATTATTAGTAAGCATACATTCTCCTTAGTAAACAAAGGTACAAGGTATTAATGCGGCAGAAGAGATTTACTTTGAACAGGCTTTCCCAAAATATTTTCTGAGGAACACTAGTACTTCCAGTGGTCTGTGGAAAAATGTTCCATTCCCCTATAGCCTGAGGAAACTACCTGCTACAGACTGAATGTTTATGTACCAACCTAGTCTCCAAAGTGACAGTATTTGCAGGTAGAGTCTTTGGTAGGTGATTAGGACCCGAGGGAGATGCCGTCATGAAGGGGATTAGTGCCTTTATAAAAGAGGACCCAGAGAGCTCGCCTGCCCTTTAGGCCATGTGAGGATACAGCGTGAAGACAGCCCTTTATGAACCAGAAGAGGCTCTCACCAGACACTGAACCTACTGGTGCCTTGAGTTTGGATTTCACAGACTCCAGAACCATGAGAAATAAATTTTTGTAACTTGTAAGCCACCCGGTCCATGGTGTTCTACTACAGCAGCCTGAACAAGCTAAGACACTACCCTATTCTTTGAGATTCAAGTGGCATATTATCTTAAAAATATGACAATATAGAAATCCTTTTTACCTTCATTTTTGTTTGTCCCATATTTCTTCAATGGATAAAAACATTTTTGTTGTTGCTGTCTCTCAGACATAGTGTCTTGTAGAGCAAACCTGAAAGTGCTGAAATGAGAGGAAAGAAATGGCTATTATATAATAAAAAAAATCACCCCTTTAACCATCTCTCAAACAATATTTAAATCCCTCACAAATGTAAACGCCTTCTTTTACTTGCTGCATTTTACTCATTAAATACCATCTACTTGATTTTTATGAAATGCATCATCTATAATTTTACTTAATATGGTTTTCTTAAATATATTCTCTGTTTTATCCCACATGAAGGAAATGGGAGAGCTTTCAAGGAATGTAACAAGGAATGGTTAGAAAATCAGGAGGAAAATCAGCAGCCAGTAGTGTCTGGCTGGACTAATTTAAGCCATTTAGAGAGTCCAAGCAGAAAAAGATTATGTCATCCCACCCCCCACACACTTTGAAAAGCTACTGATCGGCAAAGCAAATACAGAAAACAAAGTCTGAACCTTAACGTGCTGGCTACTTTCACACTTTTACTGAAATAATACCAAATTAAAAAAAGTCTCTCTCCTTGCCTCTCTCTACAGAACAAGTTAAGAGACAGAAATTCAGAACAGATTTGAAATCATCGGTACGAACTGGCATCTAGGAGTTCTCTGGTGTTCCTAATAACAAACGTGGTCGGAGGAGCGCAGAGGACGCCATCACATGGCAGGCAGTGAATACGAATACGGAAGAGAGATAAGCAAGAGTAGGGCTTTAATGTGGGGGTTGGGAACGAAGGGGGAAGGGAGGGGTCCACCCAGTTTCCCGAGCCTAGCTGCCGAGAGCAGCACATGAACGCCTGCCGCCCGCTGTCCCGCCAATTCTGAGTAAAACTCTAGTACCGGCGGGCGCCCCTCCTACCCGACTACCGCCTACCGTGGCAGAATATGCAAGTCGGTGGAAAGGTTGGCATCGGAGCCAGAGCCTCATCAAAGTTCCCCCGCAGCCAGGACAAGTGCCTTAATTCTAAAGGTCTTCTTCACCTCTCGGTCTGACTCCTCAGAAGGCTAAGCCAAGCTACCCACCGTTCGGCAGGCTCTCCACACGCTGAAATGGCGCCCCCCTCGGTCGCGACCTTCCTGCGTCACATGACTGCGGGACCTTCGTAACGTAACGTAACGCAACGCGCCGCTGTGGGGCCCTACCTGACTTCCAGGGGCTTGGCTGGCGGAGGCCACAGAGTAGAAGGATGCAGGTGACCTCAGGGTTCAGGAGCCCTCAATCATGAACTGTGACCGAGAGAAGTGAGCCTCAGGAGACCACAGCATGTCCGATGACCGTAGAACATACACGACCAACATCCGAAGGGTAGGTGCGGTGTTCACATGACGGCAGGTGCTTTGCCTGCCATGTGATAGTAGCGGCCACATCTGTGTTGACTCAGGGATCTGAAGATTCTGGTAGCCAGCAATCTTCACGAGATAGAGATGGCTGAGCCTGATGTGTGACCAAGGGGCATATGTGACCGACCATAGCATCCATACGACTCTCAGAAGCAGGTCACCTTTGTGACTTGGAGGGCTGAGGCTTCCACATGCCACTAGCTAGTGAGGGCCACATGACAGGATGAATCCACATGATGGGCAGGGTTTAGGAGTCTGCCATGCTCCAGCGACTTGAAAAGCTGGATCTACCACATGATCATAGTGGCAATAGGTCCAGAGAGACTACACGAGCTCAGGGTTTAAAGGCTCATGGTGCCGACATGGCCAGTAGGTCTGGGCCTGCCACATGACTGTCAGGGCCTGCCACTTGATGGCCGCATCCGCGTGACCATAGCCTTAGGAGCCCACAGTGCTCAAAAGCTGGGTCAGCCTCCCGAGCGTAGGATAGTGACAGTAGGGTTCTCCCAGCTTCATGTTTCAGGAGGCCGTTATCTTCGCGAGACCTGGAGATCTGAGACTGTCCACATTCCTGGGCTTACCGTTGATGGTGGTGCCTCCGGATGATCTTCCTCAGAACACAGGATGGCTTCATCTGCCCAAACCCTTTTTAATGTGCTAATGTGCTTCTTTCGTGTGCTAATTCTTTTTCCTAATAACACGTGAAATTTAACACATAAATTAACACATAGCAATGGACTAGGTCCTCCCTAAATCCATAAACATTGCCATATTTTAGGGACCACTTCAAAAACCTAAGCGATGGGTGCAGGTAAGCTTTGTTGCCGTAATTTCATGCAAGTCTAAGAGAAATTAAAGCAAACTCAACAAGTGAATTTTAGCTGTTACTTTGAAAAAAAAATGTATATAATGATTACTATGTGTCAGGCACTTTAAAACGTCAATTCCTTTAATAGTGGCAATTCTATAAACTAGGTACTATGATTATTATTCCACTTTTCACAGATGAGGAGGTGGAAACACAGATGTGTTAAGTCACTTGCCTAAGTGGTAACTGAACCTACAGGTTCCAAACCAGGGTTTACTCCCAGGCACCCTGGCTCCAGACTTTGTGTTTTGATCACCCACAAGAGTCTCCAAAGAAAATTAAGTATAATTCAGCCTTGCTTATTCAGAATAACTGGAAAGCCATCTGCAGTTACTGAAAAGTTGAGATCATAGAGGACCTCTTTAAAGTGCCATTTAAATAATTTCCAGTACTACCAGTAATTAGAACGAATCCAAGCTGAAGCCAGGTAAGGCCCTCGGATTCCTTTTAAGGTATAAATATAAACTTATCCTAAATAAGTGAAGTATTTGTGTATATAAAAGGTGGTATAAAATGCTAGACGTTAGTTGAAAACGTTTCCTTCTTTTATTTTAACACACTTTAAAGAGAAATATTGCAGACGTTATGGCTCTTTATCTCTAAAGAGAAATATTGCAGACTTTATGGCTCTTTACAGAATTCCAAAAGTTAAAAGTAAGCAGAATCTGAATTAGATATTACTGCATTTATATTTTGTTTGCATCTTCCTAGAAAGGGCAGAGAAAGGGAAAGGAGAATATAATTTTTTTATTGCAATTTACAAACATCTATTTTGTTGATTTGTACAGAAAACTGAAGATCTGTCTGTATATCCAAAAGATATTTGATGTGATACTGCACATTTGCTGGCTTAGGCAAACTTAATGCTATACAAGCAGTGGGATTATTCTGCCGGCACCCTGCAACATGGCATGGCTACATAAATAACCTGAAGAAAATACAACAGACCAAATTTTGCACCGTGGTTAAATTTGAATACACTAGTAAGGATAACAGACTGTGTTTGTAGTTCTAAGCCTGTTGCAGGAAGTAGTGATTTTTTGGAGTGACTCTGTTTGGGCACATTGCTGTTACTTGGATAATTTTGGAAAATTATTTATGGGACACATGTAAATGCAGGGTATGAAAATGGAGCCACGTGTTTACCATAGAGCCTATTATGAAACCTCAAGATGGATTTAGGAAGCATCTGTATACAATCACTGGATGGAATCCGACATCAAGACCTGATGTCTGACCCAACTGTAGCTTCTGTAATGGACAAATCCACTAATGGTGATTGAGGTCAATTTCTTTTGCCAAAAGGCAAACCCTGGAGTTCTACTTATAACTTTACTTGGGAAGGGTCAGATATTCTCCTGTCAGAACTAATGGTTGTATCATTTATTCTGTCCCTGCGATGATTACCAGGAATACATTTAGGGTTTAAAAATATATTTAGTTACACCAGTGAGTGCCCGTCAGCTCTTTCTAACATACATTGCGGAAGGGACGCTAAGGCTATGGGTAAACACCTGTATGAACACAGCTTATATGAGCTAGGTAGTTTAGGCACTGCAAGTATCAGGTGTTATGTCTGTTTAGGTGAGGCAGGCTGAAAAGCTATTCTTGAATGCTGTTTGGCAAGGTTTACTGGGAACAACTTTTACTTCTTTTATATTTCTGTTTTGGAGTGGACCTTTTGGAGGTCTGTGCTAGTGGCTTTGTTTAACACAGAGAAATGGGAAAGGAGAATAGCAGACATTTGTGATGCTGCTAAATTAAACACAAATACTCAAATGCTTTTGGTTCAAACACAAATATGTACAACTCAAGTAGAGATCCTATGTGAATTTACTTTCAGAAAGTAAAATTGACTTAATCTGGTAACATTATCCAAGAGAACATATGAGATATTGCTGTGCATTTATAGAAATGGTAATCGAAACATGTTTTTCTTTGTTCCTTTAAGAAGCTCGTTAATTAACTAGAAGTGAGTTTACTGTCAGTGTCAAGCAATGGGAAAGAAGAGAAACAATTGTAGATAGTGCTCCCTGTCAGAGTACTCAGTGTGCTCCCTTCCCCCAGCACAGTGTAAATTTTAACAGCTCTAGGTGATGAGCTCATTCTTGGGGACTACCACAGCCTGGAAACAGAAAATTACATCCACCGTGAAAACTTCTTTTGAGGCCAAAGGATGGAAAGTGGCGAGAAGGCAGGGATTCCTTACAGGGTGTTTGCTCATAAACTATGTCATTTGTGATGGTATGATTCTCTGGTGCAGTTTGAAAATCGCATCCGAGTAAAGACCATTTAAAAATTAAATTAGTGTGTTTCAAGGCTTTAAAAATTATTAGACAGGGAGAGTTGAAGTGGTCCTAGCTTGACTCTTGTTATCCACTCATTGTAACTATTTTTTGCCACACCCCCCAAATAATTCTAACTATAGTCTTTGAAAGCATTGTGAGATGGGTTTTTCCCTAAACAGCCACATTGTTTTCTTGTTAAGATATCACACTGCCATCTACTGCTGGTGGATATGTTCCCATATGATGTAAATGAGTGACCTTTGCCAGTTTTCTATAGAATAAAAGCAGGCTTTGAGGACTAAGTTATATCCATGAACTATGCATTTCCATAACATCACCAGATGACTTTTAATTATCTACTTCATGTAGCCTCTTTGGGTCCAATGATAATCTAAAATGTACATGATGCTCTACCTTTTTTTCCCACAAAATCTGGAAAAACATGGCATATTCTGTGCTCTCTAAAAAATGACAGGAACTTGCAATAGTTGACTATCAATGGATTCTGAAATTCTAATTTAGTCTAGTGTATCTGTTTTTATATGGGACACTTTGATGCAATTCAAAGTCTCCTAAACAAGGAGGGGTGTCAACATGGTGGAGTAGGAGTATGTGGAGCTCACCTCTCACTACAAACACATTAACAATACCCCTACATGTGAGGCAATTCTCACAGAAAACCAACTGGAAACTGGCAGAAGATCTCCTACACAACCAAAGCTACAAGGAATATCTCTACGTATCCAGGAAGGACAGAAAAACATTGTAAAGGCATGAGGATGGTCCTGGCACCCCTGGGAGTTTTCTGTAAAGGAAGAAAGATACACATAGGTAGGCACTTCCCCCGGGGACCCCCCATGCCTGCAGGAAAAGCCGCTGGGATAGTTGGAGGGGCTGCAAAAGCCTAAATTCTACTCACAAGGACAGCATCCATGCTGGCTTGCTAACAATCAGGGTAGAGAGAGACTGGCACTGGCGGCTGTTGCCTTGCTGCACTTCCCAATCCAAAGCACGCACAAGGTGGTGGGGCCTCAGATGCACGCAGCAGCTGAGCATTGAATCTTAGGTATACAGGTCCAGGGAGATGACTTGATCTAGATGTGTGGAGACAGCCCGGAGGGCTTGGGGTATTGTCTGGGCCAAACCAAGGAGCCCATGGTGAGCCCGCACATAGTGGGGGCATGTCCTGCCACAGTGCCCCTTGTCAGTGTGCACACAGTGGGGGCAGGTCTGGCCATGGTGGACTTTGCCAGCACATGAACCACATGGCACCATGGAAAGGCACAGCAGCTGGGCACTGCATCTCGGTTGGATGGGCTCTGGGCAGGAGTATGAAGCCGTTCATTTCACAGTGGGAGCACACTGGCCCCACTCACTCTGCACCATAGCTTGGAGCCAGATCTGGAGCTGACAGGTCCTGGGAGAGGTCTGCCACAGAGGCAGCCCAGGTTCCAGGCAGTGGCACAACCACCTCAATTCCTGCAGCCACAGGGCCCCGGCCCCCAGCACCAACCTACTCCACACCACAGCCCAGCACTAGGTCTGGGATGAAAACACAACAGAGAAAGGGATGCAACCTTGGGCTGCTTCTGTGCAGGACCATAGATGCCTGCACAGGGGGCACATAGGTTTGCGGTGACCACACGGACCTCCTTAGCTTCAGTGGTCACCTCCTTTGCATCAGGGCATGCGCTCAGGGGCAATGGAACCTGACTGAACCTGACCCTCAGGGCTTCTACTCCAACAGCTGGGAAGCAGACCCCAGCCCCAACAGGGCTGTGAAACCCATAGAGCAAAGAGGTGGCCCCAGCCAACAACCAGAGCAGGCTCTGGTCAACACAACTTCAAATACAACCCCTATCAAGGGAACAAGGGCCAGCACACTTTAAGGAAATACATGGCAAGCACCCACACCAAAACCAGCCCTTGCACGAAAAATATTGGACTCATACCGTCTACACAGGGATCCTCCAACCTGAAAACACCCCTTCAAGAACACAGTAGATTCATGCTTCTTCTAAATTCAGAGAGAAAGAAAGTTAAGTGGAATGAAAAACAGAGGAACTCTTCCCAATGAAAAGAACAAGAGAAATCCCCTGAAGGAACAAATAATGAAAGAGACCTCACCAGCCTATTAGTCCCCAGATTCAGAAAGGTGGTAAGAAAAAAGCTAAAGAAATTAAGAAAGATTATTGATAGAAATGCAGATCACTGCTACAAGGAATTAGAAACTATAAAGAGAAATCAATCAAAACTAGACAACTCAGTTGCCGAGATAAAAAAACAAACTAAAAGCAATAAATAGCAGACTAACCAAAGCAGAAGAATAAATAAGTGATCTGGAAGATAGAATAATGGAAATCACCAAATCAGAACAGAAGACAGAAAGACAAACTTTTAAATATGAAGAAAACATATGAGATCTATAGGATAATATAAAGCATGCATAACATGCATAATCATATGCATAATGTGCACAGTCATATGCATAATAGGGGTACCAGAAGAAGAGGAGAGAGAAAAGGGGATAGAAAATGTATTTGAAGAAATTATGGCTAAAAACATCCCAAACCTAAAGAAGAAAACCGATATCCAGGTACAGAAAGCACAGAGGGTCCCACTCAAGAAGAACCCAAATAGAGTGACACCAAGACGTAGCACAATTAAAATGGCAAAAGTGAAAGATATAGAGAACTACAAAGTCAACTGGAAAACAAGGTTTAAAATGGCAGTAAGTACATACTTATCAATAATTACTTTAAATATCAGTGGACTAAATGCTCCCATCAATAGACAGAGTGGCTGAATGGATAAAAAAAAAATGTGCAATATGCTGCCTATAAGAGACTCACTTCAGGGCACAAGACACAGACAGATGGAAAGTGAGGGGATGGAAAGCTATTTCATGCAAATGGAAACAAGAAAGCAGGCTTAACAGTACAGATATCAGACAAAATAGACTTAAAGCAAAGTCCATAAAGACAAAGAAGGACATTATATAATGATAAAGGGATCAATAAAGAAGAGGATATTACACCAGTTGGCATATATACAGCCAATATAGGAGCACCTAAATATATAAAACAAATAGTTACAAACATAAAGGGAGAAATTAACAGGAATACTATGATAAGAGGAGACTTTAACACCTCACTGACATCAATGGACACATCTTCCAGACAGAAAATCAACACAGCAACAGAGGCCCTAAATGACACAGTAGACCACTTGGACTTAATTTATATCTACAGGACACTACATCACCCCCATAAACAGAATACACATTCGTTTCAAGCATTCAGGGAACGTTCTCTAGGAGAGGCCACATACTAGGTCAAAAAACAAACCTCAACACATTTAAGAGGATAGAAATTACTTCAAGCATCTTTTAAACCACAGTGTTATGAAACTAGAAATCAACCACAGAAAGAAAAATAGGAAAAGAATGAATACATGGAGACTGAACAACATGTTACCAAAAAAAACAGTGGGAAAATGATAAAATCAAAGAAGAAATCAGGAAATACCTGCAAACAAATGACAATGAAAACACAACTTTCCAAAATCTATGTGATGCAGCAAAAGCAGTTCTCAGAGGGAAGTACATAGCAGTTCAGGCCTTCCTCAAGGAACAAGAAAAATCTCAAATAAACAGAAAGAAAAAATGAATTAGAAAAAGAAGAACCAAAATCCCAAAGTCAGTTCTTTGGGAAAGATCAGAGTGAAAGAAATAAAATAGAGAAAAAAATAGAAAAGATCAATAAAACCAAGGGCTAGATTTTTGAAAAGACAAAGAAAATCGACAAACTTCTAGCCAGGCTAACCAAGAAAATAAGAGAAAGGGCCCAAATAAACAAACTAAGAAATGAAACAGAAGCAACAACTAATACCACAAAAATACAAAAAAACCTCCCCCACAAAAACCAAAACATGTAAGAGAATACTACGAACAGTTTTATGCCAACATGTTAGACAACCAAGAAGTAATGAACAAGTTTCTAGAAATATACAGCCTGCCAAATTTGAGTCAAGAAGAAACAGATAATTTGAACAGACCAATCACCAGAAGTGAAATAGAATCTCTAATTATAACAAAACAAAAACTCCCTGCAACAAGAGTCCAGTACCAGACAGCTACACCAGTAAATTCTACCAAACATACATAGAACTTACACCTATACTTCTCAAACTCTTCCAAAAGATTGAAGAGGAGGGAACAGTCCCAAATTCATTATGTAAAGGCACCATCGCCCTGATACCAAAAGCAGACAAAGACACTACCAAAAGAGATAATTACAGGCCAACATCTGTGAAGAATATAGATGCAAAAATCCTCAACCACATATTAGCAAACCGAAACCAACGCTACATTATAGAGGATCGTACACCGTGATCCAGTTGGATTCATTCCAGTTGCTCTGATAGCCTTATGGGAGTTCCCTTGTATGTTATTTGTTGCTTTTCCCTTGCTGCTTTTAATATTCTCTCTTTATCTTTAATTTTTGCCATTTTAACTACAGTGTGTCTTGGTGTGGTCTCCTTTGGCTTGACCCTGCTTGGGACTCTCTGTGCTTACTAAACCTGGATATCTCTTTCCTTTCCCAGGTTAGGGATGTTTTCAGCTATCATGTCTTCAAATAAGTTCTCTGCCCCCTTCTCTTTCTCTTTCTCTTCTCCTTCTCAGACCCCTACAATGCAAATGTTACTACACTTGCTGTTGTCCCACACGTCTCTTAAACTGTTCTATTTCTTTTACTTTTTCTTTTTTCGATTCTGCTTCAGTTAATTCTACTACTCAGTCTTCCAGCTTGCTCGTCCATTGTTCTGCATCATTTCATTTACTGTTGATTCCGTGTAGTGTATTTTTCATTTCCGTTATTGTATTCCTCTCTGTGTGGTCCTTCTTCATATTTTCTAAATCTTTGTTGAAAACTTCTCACTCTGTTCATCCAATCTTCTCCTGAGTTCTTTGAACATCTTCATGATCACTACCCTGAACTCTTCATCAGGTAGATCGCCTATCTCCACTTCACTTTGTTCTTCTTCTGGGGTTTTATCGTGTTCCTTTGTTTGGAATAGATTCCTCTGTTGCCTCATTTTCTCCAATTTGCTGTTTTATTTCTCTGTATCTGGTAGGTTGGCTCCATTTCCCAACCATAGAGAAGTGGCTTTTTGTAGGAGGCATCCTGTGTGACCCAGCCAAGCTCTCCCCTCTGGTCACCCGAGCTATGTGCTCTAAGGGTGCCCCCTGTTAGGGCTGCATGTGTCCTTCTGCTGTGACCGGCACACTACTGTGGGTGGTGTGGCAGGTGTGGCTGGCCCCTGGTCCAGTGGGTTGCGAGGCCTGCCTTGTGCAGAGGCTGGTGGCCACTGGCGAGTGAGGCTGGGTCATGAGGCTGCTGGCTGCAGTGCCCCAGGAAGTCCTGGGCTTTGTTATGTACTGCTATATATGTTTTTGAAGATATGTTATCGGGTGAATGTAAGTTCAGAATTTGTAATCTTCTTAATACATTTTCTTTTATGGTTTGATAGTAGCCTTCTTGGTTGCAATTGCTTGATGCCTATTTTGCCTGATAGTAATACAAATTAACCACGTTTCTTTCAGTTTTACTGATCATTGGTGTTTTTTACCATCACTTTATTTTCATCCTTTCTGACAGTCTACTCTACCTGCTTCATGACCTACTGAAACACGTTCATAATGCCTGTATTAGACTGTTCAGACTGCCACACCAAAAATACCACAGACTAAGTGGCTTAACAACAGAAATTTGTTTCTCACAGCGCTGGAGGCTGGAAGTACAAGATTAAGGTGTGAGCAGGGGTGATTTCTTCTAAGGCCGCTCTCCTTGGCTTGAAGATGGCCATCTTCTTGCTGCTTTTTCACACGGTTGTCCCTCTTTGTATACACACTTCTGCTGCCTCTCTGTGTGTCCTAAACTCCTCTTCTTATAAGCACACCAGTCAGATGGGTTTAAAGTATCCCTTAACAGCCTTAAATTCACTTAATCACCTTTAAAAGGCCCTAACTCCAAATCCAGTCTCATTCTGAGGCACTGGTAGTTAGGGCTTCAGGATATGAATTTTGGGAGAACACAGTTCAGTCAATAACAAAACCTAATGTTAAGATTACGTTATCATAGAAAATAAGAGAGCAGAGGCAGGAGCAATGATGCGGAGCAGGCAGGAGGATGGTATGTTAGGCTTTCATTTTCCTATAGCTTCTCCAGTTCCTAACATTCTCGAATGGCCAATGAATCCCAGGCATTTGACTGAGAAATTTGCAGTGCTACTACCTCAGCCTGGACCTAAAGGATGGGAACTAGTATTCCACACTAGTTAATAGTTCACAGCTTAAAATCTAACACTTTCCTATTATCAGGAGATCTATTTTCTTCCAAAATACTTGACCCTTCTTAACCTCAGCTTCTTAATTAGATACAGAGACAAAATAATTAGTCATACAACTCCAACTGTGAGAATTAAATGAAATTGAGATCTACTTCTGCACATAATCAGGGCTGATTGCTGGGTGGAAGGTTTGGAAAGCTGTTTCCTCATCCATTTATGCACAGAATGTTCAGGCACATTCTATTCTACCAGCTCTATGCTGTAGGTTATGCCACAGCATTGTCTATGAGACATGAAGAAGGGGAAGAGTTGCGTCTGTGCACTGGGGTTAGACCTTCTGGGGGCACAGTTATCTCAGTAAATACCTCCCTTACTATTTAGCAACCAGAGCCGCTTGCAGTTCTCTATTTTGACTCCTAATCTTCAGGACGACAGAGACATTGTCTGAATTTTTTCATGGTCCTATCTTCCCTTCTTAGCACTAAGCTTAAAATGCATTAGGTGCATGAATGAATGAATAAGTTGATGAATGATAGTTATATTCCACACATATATGTTTCTTCCTTGACAGTTAGTAGACCCTGGCAGCCCAGGTTCGGTCCTCGGTTGGGGATCTAAGATCCTGCGAGCCACGCAGCACAGCCAAAAAAAAAAGATGGATGCATTATGTTGAACATAAATTATAGCTCAGTGAAGTTGGTTTTTAATACGTTTTGTATCCCTTCCAGAATCTAGATCTGTGTCATGCTCATATGTGGAATCCATCTGTATTTTCAGATTGAACTGTACAGTTGGGTTTTTCATTTGTTTGCTTGCATGCTTGATTTTTGTTTTGTTTTGGGCTTTTTTTTTGCCACAGCCAAGAATATTCTCAGGACCTCCTGACTTATACATCCAACCAAATGCTCCCCACCCAGATTTTTCATAGGCTCCACAGACGACACCGTCAAAACAGAACGGTCAGTTTCCTGGCATTGCACCGAAGCTGGTCCTCCATTCATTTCCCCATCGAAGAACACCGCCCTAAACCAGCTGCAAAAATCCACATTCCAAGAGACACACTTAATTCCTCTCTATCCCTTACCACAAACGTGGACTTCATCAACAAGTTCAGTACTTCCAAGATACATCTCATCGCAAACCCCATCTCACCCCTTCCATTGCTACGACTGTGGTCTACGAGACTGTAACCTCTCACTGTCATGTGTGTAGTAGCCTCCTAATCTTGTCTCTTGATCTTACCGTTGCTCTATTTCAGTCTGTCCTCCAAGGAACATTTAGAATGAGCTTTAATAAAGTAGATTATAATAATAATTCACTTCCTTTCAGAAAGCACCCAATGGCTCCATCATAATAAGAACAAAACCCAGAGTCCTTACCATGGCCCACAGGACCTTCTGTTATTGGGCCCCTCCTACCATTTTCACCTCATTTTCTAACACTGTCCTCCCAATACACACTGGCATACAAGCTGTTCCCTAAAACTGCAAAGCTTGTCCATATCTTAGGGCCTTTCGTCTTGCTCTTCCCTCTGCCTCGAGGGCTCAGCTCCTATATCTTCCCACTGCTGACTGTGTACTTCTTGTTATTTGAATATTAAATCTAAGTTACGTCTTCAGAAAATCCTTCCTTGCCTTCCCCACCCTAGTCATTCTCTGTCACATTTTCCCTCCCATATTATTTTCTTAATGGCTCTTAAATCTTGAGTGTATCAACCCCTGTAGAATGTGAGCTCCATGAGAACCATGACCCTGTCTGTCAGGTTCTCTGATTTTTCTCCAGTGCCTATCACAGTGTCTCACATATCATTGGTAACCAATAGATATTTGTTGAATGAATGATTGAGTTAATGAATGACATAGATTAAGCATGCTAAGTTGTGAGGACTCAGGCATAGTCTGGGACATGGGATTTGGGAGGTTGGGAGAGTGAGCTCAGGTGTCTCTGAAGCAGCAGTTTTGTTTGAACCCATGAAAACTGTGGTTGGAAAACTGGGTAGAAAGGATATGATAATTGAGGTAGTGCTTCTAGCTGCCTTGGATATGAAAGTGTAGCATATGTTCTATACCAATTCTCCTTCTTGCTTAATAAAAGAATCCCAAATTTATTTGGGACAGTAATGTTTCCAGTAAAAGACGACATTGATAGCCTCCTTTTCAGCCAAGAATGGTCATATGACCAACTTCTTCCTATTGAGGTGATGGCAGAAGTGTTGTATAGTAGTTGCAGGAAGGTCGCTAAAAGGGAGATGAATTTCTCTGACCAAGCTATTTCTCATACCATCTCTTGTGGAATGAACTGTGTCCTACCCAAATCCATATGTTGACGCTTTAACCCCCAGTACCTCAGAATGTGACCGTGTTTGAAGATAGGGCCTTTAGGGCTTCCCTGGTGGCGCAGTGGTTGAGAGTCCGCCTGCCGTTGCAGGGGACACGGGTTGAAAGGTAGCTAAAAGGGAGATGAATTTCTCAGACCATGGTGTTTCTCATACCATCTGTTGTGGACTGAACTGTGTCCTACCCAAATTCACATGTTGACGCTTTAACCCCCAGTACCTCAGAATGTGACTGTGTTTGAAGATAGGGCCTTTAAAGAGGTGATTAGATTAAAATGAGGCCGTTAGGGTAGACACTAATCCAGTATGATTGTTTTCCTTATAAGAGGAGTTTAGGACACATAAAGAGATACCAGGGTGTGTGCACAGAGGGACAACCATGTGAAGAAGGAGTAAGAAGGAGGCCATTTGCAAGCCAATGAGAGAGGCCTCAGAAGAAACCAAACCTGTGGACACCTGGATCTTGGACTTCCAACCTTTAAAACTCTGAGAAATAAATTTCTGTTGTTAAAGTTACTCAGCCTGTGGTGTCTTGTTATGGCAGCCATAGCAAACTAATACACCATCAGATAAGGTTTTAACCTGTGGAGGATCTTTGACTTCCAACCTTTAAAACTCTGAGAAATAAATTTCTGTTGTTAAAGTTACTCAGCCTGTGGTGTCTTGTTATGTTATCAGGGCAAATAGACTTAGGAAAAGCTATTCAACATCTTTAGCCATCATGCAAATGCAAATTAAAAGCACAATGAAATGTTAAACCCACCTATCAGAATGGCTGAAAATAACAGTGACAAAACCAAATGCAGGCAACACTGGATAAACTGAGTCACTCACACATTGCCAAAGGGAATGCAAAATGGTACAGGATGTCTGGATAACAATTTGGCAGGTTTTTCAAAACGAAACATGCAATTACCATATGATATAGCAGTTGCACTCTAGGCAATTTACCCACAGAAGTGAAAATTTATGTTTACACAAAAACCTTTACATGAAGTTCATCCCAGTTATACAATAGTTAAAAAGTGAAAATAGCCCAGACGTCTTTCAACGGGGGAATGGATAAACAAACTGTGGTACATTCACACCGTGGAATCCTATTCAGCAATAAAAAGGAACAGACGATAGACGCACTTTACAACTTGGAGGGATCTCAGGAGAATTATGCTGAGTGAAAGAAATCCATTCCTAAAGGTAGTGTACTATATGATTCCATTTCTATGACATTTAGGAAATTATAATACTGTTTGACAGAGTTTAGGGATGTGGGATCAGGAAGAAGTTGGGTGTGGCTATAAGGGCTAACATGAGGGAAACGTGTGGTGATGAAACAGTTTTTGATCTTGTTTGTGGTGATAGTTAGAACGCCTACACTGCTGGTAAAAGTGCATGGAATTATATATATAAGTATTATACACAAGTGTTCTAACACACAAATGAGTGCATGTAAAATATTGAAATTGTGGTATAAGCTCAGTGGATTGTATCAATGTCCATTTCTTAGTTTCGATACTGTACTAAAGTAATACAAGGTTTTATCATTAGGAGAAGGTGAGTGATGGGTATACATGACCTCTCTACACATTTCTTTGCAACTTTTGGTAAATCAATAATTATTTCAAAATAAAAAAGTTAAAAAAACAACACGAGTTGTGGGGAAAATAGTCGTAGGTACAGAACCTAAGAACATAATAAATATGTTAACACAGTTTTAGATCTGTTAAATGATTAAGAAATCCAAAATTATTGGAGTAAATACGGTACTTTACTTGCTAAATGCCTTATATTTGTTTATAGAAGTGAACATCAGAACGGTCATAACTTGTGAGTACTGTAGTGGTGGGGAGAAGGTTATTGGGAGGCAAAGCTTGGATTTTAGGGTTGTCCAGGAATGGAGTCCTTACTCTATAATTTTCAAGCACTGTGTAGGTCGGATATAAATGCTAGAGACTGCCAGGGATGATGTGGGAGATGGGACCTTTTGGTCCTGGCCCCACTAACTCACGGTTGGGTCACGGGAAGAGCAATCCAAGGCACACAATATACAATGTGCAATATTACTCTTTAATATAAAGATAAACAAGGATCATGGGTTGAAAAAATATAAAACAACGGGCAGGACTACACGGTAAACTTTGGCTTCCTGATTAGCTGGACTGCAAGCTTAGTCATGGATATGGCTTCAGTTAAGAGAAGAGAGGTGACAAATATGATGAGGATGAAAATGACATCCAAAGGCTCATTTGCAGAGTTTTGTTCTCAAGATCCCAGGTCACTGGATGAGGGTCACATGTGGAATTTTGCCCTTGGACTGAAGAAAGTAAAGAGAAAGAATTGGGATGTCAGCAGAGCCAGCAGCTGTGAGTGTCAACCCCAGGGCACCTGACTTCTGTCTACCTTCACCTTCCTGAAGCCTAGAGGTCTATTTCTTCTTATCTCTGAATTCTCAGAATTCACTTTTGGATGAGTAAAGAAATTTTTAGTTCTCATATAGTCTAGTCATTGTACTGAAAGCACCTCTAGTGGGGGAGGATAGATGACCTCCCTCAGGACCAAACTGGAGACACTTGACCACACAACTTCACTGCTAAATCTATGCTCCAAGAGCAAGCCTTCAAATTTACCAACATGTATGTACCAGAATGAGCAGATGCCACTGCATGTAATGCTGAAAAAGTGGTGAAAAGCTAAATGCCTATCAATAATAGCTTATGGCTTCCTGGAATTCAATTGTTTAATATATTGATCTTAGAAAGAATAATGTAGCTTCACATATACTGAGAAGAATCTATGCTGGTACTACTAATAAAAGAAGTTTCAAAACAGTATATAAGATAGGAAACCTGTATTTTATAATACATGGAAATGTATTAATATGAAATTAGGGTATTTCTCACAAGCAAACGTTTGTAAGAAAAAATAGATTTAAAATAATTACCCATAAATTCCCATTAATCACTCCTGTACTCCTCCCAGCTCCCTCCTATCCCCATGCAAACCCAGCACTCACTTCTGAGACCACTAGAGGTTCATCTCAGATGGGGTGGAGGATGCCTGCATGATGTCCTGCTGCTGCTGGGAGAGGGTGTGCATGGAGCTGGAGGTAGGTTTAGACACTGGGATGGAGAACACACTCTGGGTCTCACTGGGGTCGGCATCCCTCACAAACAGCTCGTCATTCACGATGCACAGACTGAAGGAAAAATGGGGCCTCAGACAGTTGATGCATGGACACCCACACCTCTAATATTCACTCTGCTCCCACTGGCACTCAGCAACCAGATTCCTTCCACGCCCCTCCCGTGTCTGTCTCCCAGGTTCCTTGACTGGTACCTCTGCCCCTCCCCACAGAGCCCACCTTTGGAGAGACTGTCTACCACTTTCACTTGATTTATAGGTTGATCCCCAAACCAGGGGCAATTTCGCATTTACCCTTTACCACAGTGCAAGGGGTGACAGTCTTATCCCCATTCTCAGAAAAAGACACTGAGTCACACAGAGGTCATGTGAATTGACCAAGGTCACACAGCGAGTGAGTGTTGGGTCAAGGAGTGAACGCATAGGCCAATTCCAGGCCCATACTCTTCTTAACCACTAGGCTACACTGCTCCTTGGATCTCCCTGCTGCCTTTCCACAATACTGAGTAAACCTAAGGTCTTTGCCACCACATTCCCACGCCCCTGAGCCCAGGCGGGGATGGGCATTCCCGCCCACAACAGGGCTCTCACCTGCAGTAGGCGGCAGGGGTAGCGATGAAGGTCCGGGTGAAGGCACGCACACAGCCCTGAGAACTTCCTTCCACTTCAACAGCAAACAAACAACAGTACCCCTTACAGCTGCACATGATGTACACCCTCGCACGGTGGTCCCCAGTCAGGGTGTGACTGGACACTCATGCTGAGAGGGCAGTTGTTCACGGGGGCCAGGGTGTCGGGAATGGAGAGGGCAACTATAGGAGCAGTCTGCGCCCAGTGACAGGGCCCCTGACGACCACTACACAAGGTCACGGGATGCATTTTTCACAGCCGCCCAAGAGGTGGATACTACTACCCCATTTTGCAAACGAGGAAACTGAGAGGTTCACTAACGGCCCAAGTTCTCAGAGTAAGGATCTGGGTTGAGAGCCACCAAAATCCACAGCCTGTGTCCCCAACGCCCAGGGTGTGCAGGGCAGACAGGCATGGACACAGCTCAGACCTGGGTTGTCTGTGGGAAGCCTGAGGGCAGGGGAACACAGTGCGGAAGGGGAGGCGGGGGGAGGGGATGGGAGGGGAAGGGAGGAGAGGGGAGGGATTGGAAGGGAACAGACGGGGATGGAAGGGAACGGAACGGAAGGGGAGGGAAGGGAAGAGAAGGGGAAAGAAAGCGAAGGGAAGGGAAGGGGTCACGGAAGCTGGGTGGTTCTGGGTGTGAGCCTGGCCAGGGGGAGGCAGCAGTGGGTCATCTGCGCTGGGGGTCTACGCACACTCACCTGCCTTGAACAGCCCTCTGACGGAGAAGCAGAGCATCGCTTCCTGAAAGGGAAGAGCCCAGGCGCCCAGTCATTGATACACAATTATCCATTCTTCCATTCACTAATAACTAAATATATATTGAGCTCAAAACCCATACTATTCCATTAGAGGCATCTCATTAACTCTAAAGTGGAGATAAGAGGGAAATATGGGAAAATTCAATGGTTAAATCTGAGGTGATATGGCTCCTGCATATTAACTTTGAAACTTTCCAGGAACTGAAGATTTTAAAAGAATCCTTCCTTGGGACCCTCATCTCCATGCAGCCACAAGCCTTTCTGTCTCCATCTCTGTCCCTGTCTCTGTCTATGTCTCTAACTCTCTCTTTTCCTCTTTAAAATCAAACTTCCAGAGTTTTCTGCATTCCTTATTAACATCAGAAAGTTTTCTGCTTTCCCTGTAAGCATTCCTCATTCCCACTGTCTCCTTATCTCACTGTAGATCAGTTCTGCCCCCATGATTACAATGAACGTGCTCATGTTGTTGATACAATGAACACCAAGGTCACAAGCTACTTTTTGTCACTAAGTCCAGATATTTTATATAAATATTTTAATATATGAATACTACTACTTTTAATGATGCCCAATATAATTGTGCTTGTATAGACTGCTCCTGTCACATAACAAATGGTTGACAGTTTCCCAAGCTCTGGAGCAGGAGGTGCTGGGTACAAATCCAAGCCATCCTGCTCCCTAACTGTGCAGTCCTGGGCCAAGTCCTTGTTCTCCCTGTTCCTCAGTTTTTCATCTATAAAATGAGGATTGGTGGGACTTCCCTGGTGGTCCAATGGTTAAGACTTTGCCTTCCAATGCAGGGGTTATGGATTCGATCCTTGGTCAGGGAGCTAAGATTCCACATGCCTCGTGGCCAAAAAACCAAAACATAAAACAGAAGCAATATTGTAACAAATTCAATAAAGATTTTAAAAATGGTCCACATCAAAAAAAACTTTAAAAAAATGGGGATTAACAACAATATAATCAATACATAAAAATCAATAGCACCTAGGGCTTCCCTGGTGGCGCAGTAGTTGAGAGTCCGCCTGCCAATGCAGGGGACGCGGGTTCGTGCCCCGGTGCGGGAAGATCCCACATGCCGCGGAGCAGCTGGGCCCATGAGCCATGGCTGCTGAGCCTGCGCGTCCGGAGCCTGTGCTCTGCAACGGGAGAGGCCACAACGGTGAGAGGCCCGCGTACCGCAAAAAAAAAAATAAATAAATAAATAAAAATCAATAGTAACTAAGAGAAATTTAGTCATATTAATCTTTAAAATATATCTTCTTTGGCATTACTGTCCCCATAGACATGAAAAAATAGGATACAGTCTGATGTTTATTCAATGACATTTGGGATATGTAATTAGTGAGTGTATTAGTTTCCTTAGGGCTGCTGTAACTAATTATGTACCAGGAACTTCGTGGCACAGAACAACAAAAATTCATTATCTCATAGTTTGAGAGACCAGAAATCTGAAATCAAGGTGTTGGCAGGGCCAAGCTTCCTCTGAAGCTTCCAGAGGAGAATTCCTCTTTTCCTCTTCCAGCTTCTGGTGGCTCCTGGCTTCCCTTGGTTTGTGGCAGCATAACTCCAGTCTCTCTGCCTCTCTCTTCACATGGCCTTCTTCCCTGTGTGTGTGAAATCTCCCTCCTTTCTCTTATAAGGACATTAGTCATTGGGTTTAGGGACCATCCTAAATCCAATCATCTCTCGAGATCTTTAACTTATTTATATCTGCAAAGACCCTATATCCAACTAAGGTATGGGGGTGTTATGATTTGGAAATATTGGGGGGCACACAATTTCACTCACTACAGTGAGATAAGTTACAAAATTAAATGTCAGATGAGATCTTATGCTTTGTATGTAAATATATAAATGTATGCATACATGTATAAATATATAATACCTGCATAAGAATAATTCTGGAGGAATATAATGCAGATGAAAACACTAGAAGAACTTTTCTTTCGGGGGTGGGCTTTGAGGTATTATTATTTTGTTTACCCTTCTATATCACCTATTTTAAACTATAATAAATATGTATTGCTCTTGCAATTACATAAAATATTAAAATGGCTGGAGAAACATAAGCATTTTCTGCCCCAAGCACAGGAAGAACCATTCACTTTAGAATAGGAACATCCCAGAGACACAGGAAGGGAGCAAGATCTGGAGGAGCCCCTTCCACAATGTAACAGGACACAGGTCCTCAAATTCCAAACCACACTGATTAAAATCAATATTTTAAACTTTTGCCTAGTTAACTGAGAACAAAACCATGGGACCTTAATTAGTTTTATTTTGCTGTGCCCTGATGAACAGTAAGGTTGAGTGTCTCATCAGATGAGAAGCGCTAGTGTACACTAGTTAGATGTGGGGTTCAGCTGCCACACAGAATCCCTTCATATCCTTAGTCTTGTGACTGGCTAGCACTGCCATCACTGTGCCTCAGTTCCCTGATGGTTAGTCGGGCAACAGGAGATCCTCCTCATAGGTTGTGATGAGGATTACATGAGCAAGTACAGGTTTAGCACTTACCACAGTGTGGGGAACTGAGGGAGTCAGCAGTTATAATTAAAATTCTTATGATTATCATATATAAATTGGCCATTAGTGTTTCTACTGCCACTTTTATTATTATGTGCATTTATATTGATTGGCATGAATTGACCTTCATAATATGGTATTTATATTAAAAAGTCATTTTACAAAAGTATAAGGATATTATCTCATTTACATTCTGAAATGCAGTAACATTTGCAAAGTAAAATTTATGAGAAAATATATGAAGAAATGGTAACAGTGCTTATTCATAAGTAGTAGGCTTTAAGGGTTTCAAACAATTTTTCCCGTCTCCTGCACTTTCTATTTTTATTTACAACAAAAGTGTCTTAGTTGGGCTTCCCTGGTGGCGCAGTGGTTGGGAGTCAGCCTGCCAATGCAGGGGACGTGGGTTTGTACCCCGGTCCGGGAGAATCCCACGTGCCGTGGAGCGGCTGGGCCCGTGGGCCATGGCCGCTGAGCCTGCGCGTCCGGAACCTGTGCATCCGGAGCCTGCACGTCCGGAGCCTGTGCTTCGCAACGGAAGAGGCCATGGCAGTGAGAGGCCCGCGTACCGGAAAAAAAAAAAAAAAAAGTGTCTTAGTTTGGGAAGTGAGAAAAAAAAAAAACCCAGCAACTCCAGCCCAGGAAACTGGTCAGCGTCAGAATGCGGAACATCCCTAAGCCAAGGGAATTAGGTAATCGCATGGTTCCAGAAGTAGTTCATGAATCTACCACATGACAGTCCCAACCGGGCAGCTTCAGGGACATAGCAGATGCCTAGTGGAGGGGCAAGTATGTCTCTCAAATAAACCTTATGTTCAGCAGTCAGACAATGTCTCCACTTCCCAGGATTTTAGTGAAGGTCAAGAGATGAAAGTAAATTTCACAACATGCTTCTTTCTGTTCCCTCCAAATAAAGCCCCTTGAATTGAAAGCATGTTCATCAGTTTTGCCACCCAGTTAGCAAAGCAGTAAGTGCCACAGGGGAGGGAAAGGGTGAGGAACTGCATGAGAGCACCCAGCACTCGGCCCCACAGTTTCCAGAAGGGAGAATTCAGGGGAAGTTTAGTCACAGGATCATTCAGGTAAGCCCCCAGGAACAATCAACACAGGTGAATGAAAACACCTTTGAAGTACTTCCTTATGCAAATAAAAATAATAAAAGGAAAGGAAAATATACACATGGCCAACACTTGTAATACAAATTCAGCTCAAGTTCTAAACAGCCTGCCTCCCTAAACCAACTGAAGGATCTGGGTGTTAATCTGGACACAGGAAAACTAACTCCCTGCAATCAGTCTTCTTTCATCCGGTTGGCTCATATTAGGTTCTAGATGTACAGGCCTAGATAAACAACAGTGTGAATGAAAGACAGAAAATTAGGCCTGGACAAAGGGAAGAAGTTTCATGTTCAGGAGACACTGCATCATTGTTTTGGGCTACCTGGCACCTGGGAACTCTAAGATTTTGACACAGCGGATAAAAAAGTTACTGAAAATAGTGTGTGGTGGATAATAATATTCTACTGGTGCCACCTACAGCATATAAAGTGAGACAATGGGTGTGTCCATTTTAGAAACTCTAGAAAGAGAATTCACATGGCAAGGAAGCATAAATGGCAGACCACACTGTTGAGAGGTGAATGTGGATTTGTTCTCCTTATGTTTCTTCCTTTCTCCTTTTCCATTAGGGAGCCAGGCATCTATGAGTAAAACATGCAACAAAGCAATACTATACTTCACTTGAGGAGAAAATGTAAAGAAAGATTTCAAGAGTAAAACCCCCCATATCTTGATAATGGTTACCTCTGGGAAATCATAGAAGGGTGCACCAGTGACTTTCACCTCTACATGTAATGTTTTATTTCTTAATGTGAGTATACTGAAGTCCGATATACTATTTTCTTTTTTTTTTAAAGAAGGTGTTTTTAAAAATTTTTATTTATTTATTTTTAAATTTTTCTTACAGTTCTAGAGGCCAAGATCATGGTGCTAGCATGGTTGTTTCTGGTGTGGTGAGAGATCCCCAGTGTCTGTTTTTGTTTTGTTTTGTTTTGTTTTGGCTGCACTGCACAGCTTGTGGGATCTTAGTTCCCCGATCAGGGATTGAACCTGGGCCACAGAAGTGAAAGCGCAGAGTCCTAACCATTGGCCACCAGGGAATTCCCTGATATACTATTTTCTGTACTATCTCTATGTCTGAAATATTTCCTACCAGCCGCTGTTTTCATGAGCTTTATTTTGTTATTTTTTATCTTTTTGGCTGTGCCGCACAACATGCAGGATCTTAGTTCCCCAACCAGGGATCGAAACCATGCCCCCTGCAGTGGAAGCACAGAGTCCTAATCACTGGACTACCCAGGAATTCCTCCGTAAGCTTTAATTCTGATTTTGAAGATGATCCATACAAATTTAGAAAAAGTGAAAACTATAGCCAAACCCAGATGTTAATAAACAATTTGCCATCTACCAGTCATTAAGTTTTTTAAAAAAATATCATGTCTGGGGCGTCCCTGGTGGCGCAGTGGTTGAGAGTCCACCTGCCGATGCAGGGGACACGGGTTCGTGCCCCGGTCCGGGAAGATCCCACATGCCGCGG
>NW_006786595.1:32212-44120 GCF_000442215.2 Lipotes vexillifer
GGGAGAGGCCACAACAGTGAGAGGCCCACGTACTGCAAAAAAAAAAGAAATCATGTTTGTGCATTTCCTCCCTATATTAGATTTCTAGGGCTTTCATAACAAAATGCCACAGACTGGGTGGCTTAAACAACAGAAATTTATTTTCTCAAAGTTCTGGAGGCTAGAAGCCCAAGGTAAAAGTTTCAGTAGGTTTGGTTTCTCCTGAGGCCTCCCTCCTTGGCTGACAGATGGCCACTTTCTTGCTGTATCTTTACATGGTCATTCCCAGGTCTGTGTTTTCTGTGTCCTAATCTCCTCCTTTAAGGAGACCAGCTATATTGGTTTAGGGCCCTTCCATATGAACTTATTTTACCTTAATAACGTTTGTAAAGGCCATATCTCCTCAAACAGCCACATTCTGAGGTAGTAGGGGTTAGGATTTCAACATGAATTTTGGGAAGATACAATTCAGTCCATAACTCTCTCCTTATAGTCTCCATGTATGCATAAGTAATGCAGAGACATTACTTTTGGGTCTCATCTATCTGGAGACTCAACATTTGCTAAAGATCACGAAACCAGTAATTAAATGTGCCCAAGTTTCCCCCCACTCTAACCATTGGGATAGGCAATGTTTTTCTGTGTTAGGGCTGAGACCAGACAGGGAAAATGACTACCCATGGTCCTGTAGGCAAAAACCAATCTGATATTTGGGACTCAAGTCTCCTGTTTTCAGTCTATTGTACAGCAGACCCATCCTTATACTCTGTTATTGTCCTTTCTCCTTTCTGGGGATTAATGGGAGGCTGCTATTCCAATGTCAAAATGAAAGGTAAAAAAGATCAGCACCCATCAGATAAAAAGTAATGATATCTGATAAGGGGTTAATATCCCAAATATTTAAGCAGCTCATACAACTCAATAGCAAAAAATCCCAAATGACCTGATTTTAAAAAAAAAAAAGAAAATTTTCCAAAGAAGACATAGAGAAGGTAACAAGTACATGAAAAGATGCTTAGCATCATTAATTATTAAGGAAATGCAAATCAAAACCACAATGATATATCACCTCACACCTGTCAGAATGGCGATTATCAAAAAGACAAGTAATAACAAGTACTGGCGAGGGTGGGAGAAAAGGGAACCCTTGGGCGCTGTTCATGGGAATGTTAATTGGTGCACATACTATGGAAAACATTATGGAAGTTCCTCCAAAAATTAAAAATGGAATTATCACATGCTCCAGCAATTCCACTTTCTTGGGATATTTATCCCAAGAGAATGAACACACTAACTTAAAAAGATATCTGCACCACCATGTTAACCTGCAGTATTATTTACAATACCCAAGACCTAGAAACAATCTAAGTGTCCATCGATGGGTGAATGGATAAAGAAACTGTTTATATACAACGGAAAATTACTCAGCTTTAAAGAAGGACGAAATCTTGCCATTTGGGACAAAATTGATAGACCGTGAGGGCATCATGCTGAATGAAATAAATCAGATAGAGAAATACAGATACCATAAGAACTCTGTTATATATGGAATGTGAAAAACAAAAAATGAAAACAAAAAGCAAGCAAACAAACAAACCTGAGCTCATGGATATAGAGAACAGATTGGTGGTTGCCTGAGGTTGGGGGTGGGGATGGGCGAAATGGTTGAAGGGGGTCAAAAGGTACAAACTTTCAGTTGTGAAATAAGCAAGTCAGGGGATGTAATGTACAACATGAAGACTACAGTTAAAAATACTGTACTGCGGGCTTCCCTGGTGGCGCAGTGGTTGGGAGTCCGCCTGCCGATGCAGGGGATACGGGTTCGTGCCCCGGTCTGGGAGGATCCCACATGCCGTGGAGCGGCTGGGCCCGTGAGCCATGGCCGCTGAGCCTGCTCGTCCGGAGCCTGTGCTCCACAATGGGAGAGGCCACAACAGTGAGAGGCCCACATACCGCAAAAAAAAAAAAAAAAAAAAAAATACTGTACTGCATATTTGAAAGTTGCTAAAGAGAATGGATCTTGAAAGTCCCTATCACAAGAAAAAAAATTGTAACTATGTTAAGTTGATGGATGTTAACTAGACTTATGTTGTGATCATTTCACGATATATATTTATATTTATAAAAATATTGAATCATTATATTGTACATACACACAAAATAATGAGGGGATGATTTGCTTCTTCCTCACCATAATTAGCTATCTACAAAGAAATGGCACAGAAGCTAATCAATCATATAAATATGTATACATTTCTTTTCCTGCTACTGCAAATCCCAATGATCTCTATGAATTGTTCATGTGTAAGTCATCTCTTTTGTTGGGGGAGAGCACAGGAGAAACCATACATACATTTGTTGAAGTTTTACATTAGTATGTGTTAGATATCATCTATTGTTTTTTTTTTTTTGAAGTATAATTGATTTACATAATTATGTTAGTTTCAGGTGTACAGCAAAGTGATTCAGTTATATATATATTCTTTTCCTTTACATTCTTTTCCATTACAGGTTATTACAAGATATTGAATATAGTTCCCTGTGCTATACAGTAGGTCTTTGTTGTTTATCTGTTTTATATATAGTAGTGTGTATCTGTATCTGTTAGTGCCAAACTCCTACTTTCTTTCTCCCCCCACTTCCCCTTTGGTAACCACCAGTCTGTTCTCCATGTCTGTCGGTCTGTTTCTGTTTCATAGATAAGTTCATTTGTGTCATATTTTAGATTCCACATATAAGTGATGTTATGCGATATTTGTCTTTGTCTGACTTCACTTACTATGATAATCTCTAGATCATCCATGTTGCTGTAAATGGTGTTAATTTATTCTTTTTATGGCTGAGTAGTCTTCCATTGTATATATACCACATTTTTTTTAACACCTTTATTAGATTATAATTGCTCTACAATGGTGTGTTAGTTTCTGCTTTATAACAAAGTGAATCAGCTATACATATACATATATCCCCATATCACCTCCCTCTTGTGTCTCCCTCTCACCCTCCCTATCCCACCCCACTAGGTGGTCACAAAGCACTGAGCTGATCTCCCTGTGCTATGAGACTGCTTCCCACTAGCTATCGGTTTTACATTTGGTAGTGTATATATGTCCATGCCACTCTCTCACTTTGTCACAGCTTCCCCTTCCCCTTCCCCATATCCTCAAGTCCATTCTCTAGTAGGTCTGTGTCTTTATTCCCGTCTTGCCCTTAGGTTCTTCATGACAAGAAGGAAACAAAAATAAAAACAAATAATAATAAAACAACAGCAAAACATTAAAAACTAGTAATAATTATATTTTCCTGGGGTCTCAGCTGTCAGTTTCTTTGCCCCTACCATGAGTCACAGCCACCCTCCACCTCCCTACGAGGCCCTCCAAAACCTCTAGGTAGGTGTCTGGTCCCTCTGTGGGCACTGTAGGGGCAGCCCAGACTCTGACCTGGCCCATCTCCTGTGTGTACTTGTCCCCAAAGCCCACAGCTGCTAGAACTAGACCGGTTTCAGTTTGGAAAACACTCCTTGTCCCTTCAGATATTCCATAGATGCAGGGTTTACCAAGCTGATCATGGGGATTGAATCCTGTGTTTTGTGCAGCTTCATGGAAAGATTTTTGTTCCTCTTCCTTAGTCACCCTGCCCCTGGGGCTCCGCTGTGTTTTTTGCCCCACCCCTGCCTGTGGGCTACCCACATTATTCTGCTCCCGAGGCTTCCCTGGAGCACTCAGGTCTGCCCCGGCAAGGGCAGGTTGTGGAGATGGCACAACTGCCGGGGTCGCAGGGGCCCCGGTGGCGACAGCTGCGTGAGAAAGCCAGCGGCCACGTGTGCGAGAGATCCAGCCCTAGTGGGAGCCTTTCCTAGTGCCTGGCAGCAGGTGTGAGAAGGCCCGCCCTGGTGGGAGCTTTTCCTAGCACCTGGGGGGGAGGGGTCGGTGCGTGGAGCAAGAGGCTGCAATGGTGACTCCACCCCCTGCGTGTCATTCAACAGTGGAGCCTTGCTTCTATGGCAGTCTGGGTTTCCTCCACAAGCATTCCCGGTTGTGGATTTCCTCCCTCCCATCCCCTCAGGCTGTCTCCTCACAGCCAACAGCAGTCCTCCCCACAGTTTGCTCTCCAATCCCCAGGTTCCAGCACTCAGACCCCATGTATGGTGGACACACATCCCAGTCTGGGCGCACAGGGCTGTGGCACGGACCATCTGTGTAAGTCTCACTCTGTCCTGTTTTCTATAGACCGGCTGTTTCACCCTTCTCCAGCAGCCTCAGATGCTCCCCCTTCTGTCCCAACTGATTTCCCCATTGGTGAGGGTTTCCTCGGATGCAGGAACCTCTCCTCTGCTTTAGCTCCCACCCCCCTAGGGGTGCAGATCCCATCCTGCTTCCTCTCCTCTTCTTTTTCCCTTCTTTCTTTCATCTTACCCAGTTATGCAGGGATCTCTCTTGTCCTTTCCAGTGTCCAAGGTCTTTTGCTAGTGTTCAGCTGATGTTCTGTGAGAATTGTTTAATCTGTAGATGTATTCTTGATGCATTTGTGGGGAGGGATGAACTCCACGTCCCGCTACTCCTCTGCCATCTTGGTTTCCTTCATGATTACTGTTTTTGATATCATATTTTACACTTAAGTGTTTTGTGTAGCCCTTAACTGCTTACTGTGGATACAGATGATTTTAATACTTTTGTCTTTTAACCTCCCTACTAACTTTGTGTGTGTGGATGATTTCCTACCTTTACTGTATGTTTGCCTTTACCAGTGAGCTTTTTCATTCCATAATTTTCTTGTTTCTAGTCGTGACCTTTTCTTTTTCACCTAGAGATGTTCCTTTAACATTTGTTATAAAGCTGGTTTGGTGGTACTGAATTATTTTAGCTGTTGCTTATCTGTAAAACTTTTGATTTCTTCATTAAATCTGAATGAGTGCCTTGCTGGGTAGAGTATTCTTGGTTGTAGGCTTTCCCTTTCATCACTTTAAATATATTGCACCACTCCCTTCTGGCCTGCAGAGTTTCTGCTGAAAAATCAGCTGATAGCCTTATGGGAGTTCCCTTGTATGTTACTTGTGACTTTTCCCTTGCTGCTTTTAGTCTTCTCTCTTTATCTTCAATTTTCGTCATTTTGATTACAATGTGTCTTGTTGTGTTCCTCTTTGGGTTAATCCTGTATGGGCCTCCTTGGGCTTCCAGGACTTGGGTGACTATTTCCTTTCCCAGATTAGGGAGGTTTTTTGGCTATTATCTCTTCAAATAGTTTCTGGGGACCTTTCTCTTTCTCTTCTCCTTCTGAAACCCCTATAATGTAAATATTAGTGTGCTTGATGTTGTCCCAGAGGTCTCTTAAACTGTCCTCATTTCTTTTCATTCTTTTTTCTTTTTTGTGTTTTTCAGCAGTGATTTCCACAACTCTGTCTTCCTGCTCACTGATCCGTTTTTCTGAATCATTTATTCTACTTTTGAGTCATTCTAGTGTATTTTTCATTTCATTTATTATATTCTTCATCTCTGTTTGGTTGTTCTTTATATTTTCCAACTCTGTTAAAACCTTCTAACTTCTCACTCTGTGCATCCATTCTCCTCCCAAGTTCTTTGATCATCTTTACAATCATTACTCTGAACTCTTTCTCAGGTAGATTGCCTATCTCCACTTCACTTAGTTCTTCTACGGTTTTAACTTTATCCTTTGTCTGGAACATATTCCTCTGCCGCCTCATTTTGTCTAAGTTGCTATTTGTATTTTTATGTATCTGGTAGGTTAGTTATGTTTCTCAGCCTTGGAGAATTCACCCTCTGTAGGAGGCATCCCTTGTGTCCCAGCAGTGCACTCCCCTCTCATCACCCAACGTATATGCTCTAGGGGTTCCCCCTAAGAGGGCTGTATGGGTCCTTTTGTTGTGGTGGGCTGACTTTGTGGCTGGCCTGGTAGGCTTGGCTGGCCCTAGTCTGGTTGGTTGCCAGGTCCTGCCTTGTACTGATGCTGCTGGCTGCTGTTTAGCAGGGTCTGATCATGAGGTGGCTCATTGAGGAATCCTAGGGGGCCCCAGGGCTAGTGCTGGCTTACTGGTGTGTGGGGCCAGTGTCCCAAAGCCTCTGGGGCTATTGCTCACCCATTGGCAGGTGAAGCTAGATCCTGGGGTTAGTGCCACACTAGTGGCAGGCAGAGCTGGTTTCTGGAGTCTGGCTGCAGGGCCCAGGGATCCCAGAACTTGTTTCAGATCATTGATGGGGGAGGGTGGTTCCTGACACAGTTGGGTACGGGGTCCGGGGTGTCCTGAAGGTTGCGTAGGCCTGTTAGCATGCAGGGTCAGGGCCCAGCTGGTACTAGGGTAGGGTCTGGCCTGCATGGTGGTATTGTAGCTTTCTTACTTCTGCTGTCTACCCCCTGGAGGTTGAGGATGGTCTAGAGGCTTGTGTAGGCTTCCTGGTGGGAGGGTCTGACACCTGTCCACTGCTCAGTGGAGCTTGATCTTGGCACTCTGGAGGGCTAGGCTGTGTCTAGGGGTGTGTCCAGAGGTGGCTATGGGCTCTTTATCCTTTAGGCAGCCTGTCTGCTGATGGATGGCACTGTGCCCTGACCCAGTTGGATATTTGGCCTGAGGTGTCCCCGCAGTGTAGCCTATAGGCTGTTGGTTGACACCAGGTCTTGGAACTAATGAGCCAATATATCAGCTGTCAGGAGTGTTCACAGGGTTGAATATTCCCCAGTATGTCTGACACCATGTCCATGTCCCCAGGGTGAGCCACAGCCACTCCCCCGCCGCCACCTCTACAGGAGACTCTCCAAGCCCAGCAGGTAGGTCTGGCCTAGGCTCCTATCAAATCAATGCTTTTGTCCTGGTCCTGGCACATGTGAGATTGTGTGCGTCCTTTAAGAGTGAAACCTCTATTTCTGCCAGCCCTGTGGGGCTCCTGCAATTAAGTCCCATTGGCTTACAAAGACAAATTCTGGGGGCTTGTCTTCCTGGTGCCAGACCCACAGGATGGGGAGCCAGACGTGGGGCTCAGAACTCTCACTCCTGTGGGAGAACCTCTGCAATATAATTATTCTCCAGTTTGTGGGTCGCCCACCCATGGGGTATGGGATTTGAATATATTGTGAATACGCCCCTCCTACCCATCTTGTTGTGGTTCCTTATGTCTTTAGTTGTAGAAGATCTTTTCTGGTAGGTTCCATTTTTTTTTACATTGATGTTTTTTCTGCAGATAGTTGTGATTTTGGTGTGCTTATGAGAGGAGGTGAGCTCAGGGTCTTTCTACTCCACCATCTTGGGTGCTCTCCTCCACCCTGGGTTGTTTCTATGTCTTGCCTATTGTAAATAATGAACAATGTACTATGGACACTGGGGTACATGTATCTTTTCGAATTAGTGTTTTATTTTTTCTGGATATATATCTAGGAGTAGAATTGCTGTATCATATAGTAGTTCTATTTTTAGTTTTTAAGGAACTTCCATATTATCGACCATAGTGGCTACACCAATTTATATTCCCAGCAACAGTGTATGAGGGTTCCCTTTTCTTATGGGTTTGTTAATTTCTCCTCACAAGAGACCTGCGAGGTAGATGACCCACTATAGTGTCACACACATCTACTTAGAGGCTGTTGTGTAATCCCACTGCTCCTTGAAGAATTTATGTGTATAAAAAGAATGAAAGGACATATAGGTAGCTTTCACTTCCTGCTTACTCCTGCATCTGCATCTCATTTCTTTATTAAATGTGAATTAGGTGTCTACTGTGTACCAGGCATGGTCAGTCCAATTCCACATCTGCATCCCATACCTTCCCCCTCCTGATCAGTAGGCCTGGGTAACTGGAGACATCCACAGGCAGCAAGGTGGATGCTAGTGCGCACACCATGGGGTGGTGAGGTATGACCTCAAAGGGACTCCATTCCAAACAAGTTTAGTCCAAGCTTCACCCTGAGTCCAGGAAACCTGGCATCTCAACAGGAAATAATGCTGTTGAGAGGGGAGAGGTTGTACTTGGGAAACCGAGGCAACTCATAACCCACACCTTTGTTCTCTTGAAGAGCCCTAAGAGGGTACTACTTTCTCCTGACAAGATTTCCCTCCCAGAAGGACAGTGAATGTCAAGGTAATAACACTGTGTGGTTTCAGTCTTGGTTCTGTCATGGGTGCAAGCTAGAGGGTTATTTTCTCTTAGCTCTTGGCCAGGTTGCATGATAGATTTCGAGAGTGATTTTGTGTCTGTCTTATCTCTAGGAGGGTGGTCCCTCCCATTTAGTTATCTGAGGGGCCCATCAGAGGTGACATGGAGTTTCTGCTTCATTTAGGACCTTGTCTCCCAGTGGTGGGGGCCTGGACCCAGATCCACAGGAGACAGAAAGCATAGAGACCAAGTTCTCAAAGACAAGCCCAGACCGGGACCCTGATCTGCACATCTAAGTCTCCTGATTTAGTGGATAGTTTTCACAGATTTCTCACAAGATGGACCTCCCCTCTGGGTTGCTCTTATGCCTGACATGTCCACCAACAGAGGGCTGGATGATCACCTATGGTCCATCTGCATCTGGTGGATTATGCAGTTATAGAAGCAATGAGGACTCCCTCTCTGTACTGCTACAGAGTCATCTCCAGGATATATTGTTCAGTGAAAAACCAAGGTGCACAAAATTGTGTAGAGCTGCTGCTGTCTAATACAGTAGCCACTAGCCATACTTAACTATTTAAAATTTAATTAGATTAAATTAAATAATTTAAAAATTAGTTCCTCAGTCACAGTAGACACATTTTAGGTGCTCAGCCTCTTAGGTAGCCAGTGGCTACTGTGTGGGACACAGATACACAGCATTTTCATTTCTGCAGAAATTTCTATTGCACAGCACTGGAGCATAATATGCCACCTTTTATGTATGAAAAGGGGAGAAAACTAATATACATGTTATAATTGATTATATTTTTTGGAAAGGTTAAAACAAAACTGACATGAATGATTTCTTATAGGTGACAGAAGAGCAGCCCAGGATGGAAGGACATGATATATAGTCTCATAACAAATATAATACATATTTACCAGCTCCATGCACTTAGAGGACAAGAAACAAGACCAACCCAGTAGCAATGAGCAACTCTTGTCCCAGACTGAATGTTATTAAAACATTTCCCACTAAAAGGGACCAGGTTTCCTTAGAGAAATGGCTGATACCAGGTCTGGATAGGGATTGCACCAGATGAGTCTAGACCAGATTCCATTACCAGAAAGTATGTCAAAGACACAAAAGACACAAAAGATGGGGGTTACAGAGACTGAGGAAGGAAAAATTTGAACACCAAAAACATTAATGGCTGCAATGTATTAAAACATGAAATATATGAACATCTATGAAAGAACAAACAAAACCAACTCGCTGTTCAACTTTGGAGGATCCCAGGGAAACAAATCACTATTTTTGAAAGTGGAAATACTGTAAAAGAATTAAACATTCATCCTTCCCTTCTGTGTGGACCAGACCTCAAGGTAACCTTGTAGTTAAGGAGGGGAAGTTTGTTTTATAGAAGAATTCTAGCTAATAAATTATTAAATTAAAACATCATCCTTTACAACCACTAATGAAATGTAGATCTAGGCCATAATCTTTAGGGGGCTACAAAAGCCATGAGTTAAAAGGCAGGTGGGAAATTTCATAATGGGTGGACCAGGCTGATAGCACCTGGACCCAGTGATCAGTCTCAAGGGCACAGGAGGAGAGACAGCCTGACATGATGAGGCTCCTGACGTAGGGCTATAGGAAGTATACCACTTCTCAGGTACTCTTTCCACAAATCTGAATCCGAGCAAGGCTCTATAGGTAGAGTAATTACCAATTTAAAGGAAATAGGATGGGCCAGAGGAACACAACAAACAGCACAATAGAGACACAATCAGCATAATTCAGAATGCAAACTTTCACATGAAAAAGACCCAGTTGAAGTAAATAAATGGAGATTAAAAGAAGAGGAGGGTATTTGGATGTAAAGAGACTTAAGATTTTACAGAAATTAAACTTTAAACCACATAATATTCCACCACATGCCTACAAGAACAAAAAAACCTGAGAAAGATGGAAAATAGCAAGTGCTGGCAAGGCTATGGAGCAGAAGAACTCTCACTGCTGGTTGGAATATTTTGATTAATTATTTGTTTTTTATATCTTCATTGGAGTATAATTGCTTTACAATGGTGTGGCAGGTTCTGCTTTACAAGAAAGTGAATCAGTTATACATATACATATGTCCCCATATCTCTTCACTCTTGCATCTCCCTCCCTCCCACCCTCCGTATCCCACCCCTCTAGGTGGTCGCAAAGCACCAAGCTGATCTCCCTGTGCTATGCGGCTGCTTCCCACCAGCTATCTATTTTACGTTTGGTAGTGTATATATGTCCATGTCACTCTCTCACTTTGTCACACCTTACCCTTGCCCCACCCCATATCCTCAAGTCCATTCTCTAGTAGGTCTGTGCCTTTATTCCTGTCTTACACCTAGGTTCTTCATGACATTTTTCTTTCTTAAATTCCATATATATGTGTTAGCACACGGTATTTGTCTTTCTCTTTCTGACTTACTTCACTCTGTATGACAGACTCTAGGTCCATCCACCTCATTACAAATAGCCCAATTTCGTTTCTTTTTATGGCTGAGTAATATTCCATTGTATATATGTGCCACATCTTCTTTATCCATTCATCTGATGATGGGCACTTAGGTTGTTTCCATCTCCTGGCTATTGTAAATAGAGCTGCAATGAACATTTTGGTACATGACTCTGCTTGAATTATGGTTTTCTCAAGGTATATGCCCAGTAGTGGGATTGCTGGGTCATATGGTAGTTCTATTTGTAGTTTTTTAAGGAACCTCCATACTGTTCTCCACAGTGACTGTACCAATTCACATTCCCACCAGCACTGCAAGAGTGTTCCCTTTTCTCCACACCCTCTCCAGCATTTATTGTTTCTAGATGTTTTGATGATGGCCATTCTGACTGGCGTGAGATGATATCTCATTGTAGTTTTGATTTGCATTTCTCTAACGATTAATGACGTTGAGCATTGTGTCATGTGTTTGTTGGCAGTCTGTATATCTTCTTTGGAGAAATGTCTATTTAGGTTTTCTGCCCATTTTTGGATTGGGTTGTTTGTTTTTTTTTAATTGAGCTGCATGTGCTGCTTGTAAATTTTGGAGATTAATCCTTTGTCAGTTGCTTCATTTGCAAATATTTTCTCCCATTCTGAGGGCTGTCTTTTGGTTTTGTTTATGCTTTCCTTTGCTGTGCAAAAGCTTTGAAGTTTCATTAGGTCCCATTTGTTTATATTTGTTTTTATTTCCATTTCTCTAGGAGGTGGGTCAAAAAGGATCTTGCTGTGATTTATATAATAAAGTGTTCTGCCTATGTTTTCTTCTAAGAGTTTGATAATTTCTGGCCTTACATTTAGGTCTTTAATCAGTTTTGAGCTTACTTTTGTGTATGGTGTTAGGGAGTCATCTAAAATCATACTTTTACATGTACCTGTCCAGTTTTCCCAGCACCACTTATGGAAGAGGCTGTCCTTTCTCCACTGTACATTCCTGCCTCCTTTATCAAAGATAAGGTGACCATATGTGTGTGGGTGTATCTCTGGGCTTTCTATACTGTTCCAATGATCTATCTTTCTGTTTTTGTGCCAGTACCATACTGTCTTGATTACTGTAGCTTTGTAGTATAGTCTGAAGTCAGGGAGCCTGATTCCTCCAGCTCTGTTTTTCGTTCTCAAGATTGCTCTGGCTATTCGGGGTCTTTTGCGTGTCCATACAAATTGTGAAATTTTTTGTTCTAGTTCTGCGAAAAATGCCAGTGGTAGTTTGATAGGGATTACATTGAAGTTGTAGATTGCTTTGGGTAGTAGAGTCATTTTCACAATGTTGATTCTTCCAATCCAAGAACATGGTATATCTCTCCATCT
>NW_006786595.1:46118-59661 GCF_000442215.2 Lipotes vexillifer
TCTTTACTATCATTATTCTGAATTCTTTTTCAGGTAGACTGCCTATTTCCTCTTCATTTGTTAGGTCTGGTGGGTTTTTATCTTGCTCCTTCATCTGCGGTGTGTTTTTCTGTCTTCTCATTTTGCTTATCTTACTGTGTTTGGGGTCTCCTTTTTGCAGGCTGCAGGTTCATAGTTACCGTTGTTTTGGTGTCTGTCCCCAGTGGCTAAGGTTGGTTCAGTGGGTTGTGTAGGCTTCCTGGTGGAGGGGACTAGTGCCTGTGTTCTGGTGGATGAGGCTGGATCTTGTCTCTCTGGTGGGCAGGTCCATGTCTGGTGGTGTGTTTTGGGGTGTCTGTGGCTTATTATGATTTTAGGCAGCCTCTCTGCTAATGGGTGGGGTTGTGTTCCTGTCTTTCTTGTTGTTTGGCATAGGGTGTCCAGCACTGTAGCTTGCTGGTCGTTGAGTGAAGCTGGGTGCTGGTGTTGAGATGGAGAATCTCTGGGAATTTTTGCCATTTGATGTTATGTGGAGCTGGGAGGTCTCTTGTGGACCAGTGTCCTGAAGTTGGCTCTCCACCACAGAGGCACAGCACTGACTCCTGGCTGCAGCACCAAGAGCCTTTCATCCACACGGCTCAGAATAAAAGGTAGAGAAAGTAGAAAGACAGTAAGAAAGAAAGAAAGAAAGAGAGAGAGAGAGAGAGAGAGAGAGAGAGAGAGAGAAAAGAAAGAGGATAAAATAAAATAAGATAAAATAAAGTTATTAAAATAAAAAATAATTATTAAGAAAAAATTTTTTAAAGGATAAAAGAAATGGACGGATAGAACCCTAGGACAAATGGTGGAAGCAAAGCTATACAGACAAAATCTCACACAGAAGCATACTCGTACACACTCACAAAAAGAGGAAAAGGGGAAAAAATAATAAATATTGCTCTCAAAGTCTACCGCCTCAATTTGGGATGATTCGTTGTCTATTCATGTATTCCACAGAAGCAGGGTACATCAAGTTGATCGTGGAGATTCAATCCGCTGCTTCTGAGGCTGCTGGGAGAGATTTCCCTTTCTCTTCTCTGTTCTCACAGCTCCTGGTGCTCAGCTTCGGATTTGGCCCCACCTCTGCATTTAGGTTGCTGGAGGGTGTCTCTTCTTCGCTCAGATAGGACGGCGTTAAAGGAGCAGCTGCTTGGGGGGCTCTGGCTCACTCAGGCCGGGGCAGGGAGGGGTACGGAGTGCGGGGCGAACCTGCGGCGGCAGAGGCCGGCGTGACGTTGCACCAGCCTGAGGTGCGCCGTGCGTTCTCCCAGGGAAGGTGTCCCTGGATCCCGGGACCCTGGCAGTGGCGGGCTGCACAGGGTCCCCGGAAGGGCGGTGTGGATAGTGACCTGTGCTCACACACAGGCTTCTTGGTGGTGGCAGCAGCAGCCTTAGCGTCTCATGCCCGTCTCTGGGGTCCGCGCTGTTAGCCGTGGCTCGCACCCGTCTCTGGAGCTCCTTTAAGCAGCGCTCTTAATCCCCTCTCCTTGCGCACCAGGAAACAAAGAGGGACGAAAAAGTCTCTTGCCTCTTCGGCAGGTCCAGACATTTCCCCGGACTCCCTCCTGGCTAGCCATGGTGCACTAACCCCCTGCAGGCTGTGTTCACGCCGCCAACCCCAGTCCTCTCCCTGCACTCCGACTGAAGCCCAAGCCTCAGTTCCCAGCCCTCTCGGACTGGTGAGTGCCTGTCGGCACCGATCCTCTGTGCGGAAATCTCTCCGCTTTGCCCTCTGCACCCTTGTTGCTGCGCTCTCCTCTGCGGCTCCGAAGTTTCCCCCCTCCGCCGCCCACAGTCTCCGCCCGCGAAGGGGCTTCCTAGTGTGTGGAAACTTTTCCTCTTTCACAGCTCCCTCCCACTGGTGCAGGTCCCGTCCCTATTCTTTTGTCTCTGTTTATTCTTTTTTATTTTGCCCTACCCAGGTATGTGGGGAGTTTCTTGCCTTTGGGGAGGTCTGAGGTCTTCTGCCAGCATTCAGTAGGTGTTCTGTAGGAGTTGTTCCACGTGTAGATGTATTTCTGGTGTATTTGTGGGGAGGAAGGTGATCTCCTCGTCTTACTCTTCCGCCATCTTCCCCCCGGGATTCTATTGGTTCTGTTTCTGACTAATACAGATTTTGGTACCAAAAGTGGTTCTAAAGGAAGAGAAATTTAAGCATGAGTTTTGTGAATTGACCTTGGAGTTCTGGAATTGGCTGTCTAATCTGATCAGATTTAAAGGTGCTATGGACTGTATTTCCAGTAGTAAAGAGAGCTCTGATAGTCCATGGTGTGATCTGGGAATAGATATTACCCAAATGTCACCACTGTAGACACCTAATCAACCACTTATAAGAAGAAAGGATGTGGGGTGACTGTGTATATGACACTTTCAAAAAGTTTTGCAAAATAACAAATATAATGAGATTGGCTGATTGCTCCTAATGTCACTAGACGAAATGGAGAAAGAAAAGGATGAGCTCATGGATTGGAACTCCCAGCTCAAGCACTTCATAAATGATCTGTAAGCTTCCATTTGTGCCCTGAAGGCGACCATTATTTCCTGTAGCCGCAAGGTGAGATTGCTGAAAATCAAATGCAAAACCTCATCCTGCGAAAAGGCAAGCCACTGACTGAAGGAAAATATTTGTAAATCATGTATCTGATAAAGGACTTGTACACAGAGTAAAGAATCAAAAGTCGATAAGAAGAAAACAGACACACTCACAGATAAATTGACAAAGGATTTCAAGAGCTACTTCATCAAAGAAGATATAGTCATGGCAAAGAAACACATGAAAATATGCTCATCACTATCACCATTGAGGAACTCTAATTGAAAACTACAATTAGGTACCACTACACCTGACAGGGAATGGTCACGAGGAAAAAGACTGACCAAATCAAGTTTTGGCAAGGTTGTGGGGAATGAAATTCTCACACACTAATGGTGGCAATGAAAATTGTGTGACCACCTTGGAAAACAGTTTGTTTCTTACAATGTTAATCTTTCATCTACCATATGACCCAGCTGTTGCACTGGTAAGGATGTATTCTAGAGGAAGAAGGCATATGTCCATGCCAAGACTTACACACCAGTGTTCACAGCAGCTTTATTTAAGAGAAACCCAATTTGGAAACAACCCAAATGCCCCTCAAGAGGTGAATGAATAAAGCAAATGTGGCATATCCATATACTGGATTACTACCCAGCAATAAAAAAAAAAAAAAACTATTGACACATGCAACAAAATAGATAAATCAAAAAATAAATAGGTGTCCAGTTTCTAGCCTGACGTGTAAGAAGCTTCAAAGTCGGCACTCCATCCTAACAAGTAAAAAGCCAAACAAACTGAAAAATCAACTCTTCTCAGATCTATCAGAGACGTGAGGTCACAAGGCGGATTTGTCTCCAAAATTGAATACAGAGAATACAACCTACCAGAGCAAAAACTCATCAGCAGAGACCTCCGTGGGAACCAGTATCAATGTAGGAAAACCCAAAATGTAAGTGTTGGGGTCTCCTGGAAGCCGCTGCCTTTAAACCTGGAGTAGAAGCTCCAGCAGCCATCAGGACACAGATCCTCAGAACCTGCCCCCTTCAGACACCTGCTATGAGCTTGGCCACTGGCATGAGGAGCTGCACAGGGAGAGACAGATTCAGCACATGTTATAATGTCCTTCTCACAAGACCCTTTTCTTCTCCTTTCCTTGTTTGTACCCTAAGAACAAAGTGGAAAAGGAATAAGAAGTGGCCTGAATCCATGCAAACATTCATGATCCTGGAATAACGATAAGGCCATCAGCTTACTCACGTGTTATCATTCAATGTTCTCAGCAATCCTGTGGGTAAAGCATTCTTCTCCCCATTTTACAGAGGGGGAAGCTGAGGCTTAGAGAGAGTTATTACCTGTGTCAACTACAAATTGGCACTTGCCATGGTCACTTGCCATCTACCTCTATAAGGATTAAATCAGTTGCCGCTGCAGCTGATTACCTTCAACATCCCCTGAAAGGAATTCAGGGTGGAGATCAGGAATGAGGCACTCTGTGCTCTGAGAAAAACTGGGAGAACAGGTCTTCAGATAGTTAGGTATTTTCAGGAGCTGATTTTATGAGCCCAATTCTTGCATCTCCTCATATCTAGAAAAGCACTAAATTCCTTAATGGTGACCTCTGCTCCTCGTGACTAGCAGTAACCCTCCCGAGACCTGCAAAAAAAACAAATATGTGCTTTATTGCGTGTACTCCCCCTTTACCAAAATCACATATATACTGACCTTCCCCCCCGCCCACCTCTTTAGAGTAGTTTCTCAGAGCTATCTGAAATGCTGTCTCCCGGGCTATAGTCCTCATTTTTCCCCAAATAAAACTTAACTTGCAACTCTCACGTTGTGCACTTTCTTAAAGTCGATACCTGTCTCACCTCCTGTGCCCCTCCTTTAGAAGGAAAGTGGCTCCCGGACACCCCTGGAGCAGGACACCACACTCACTGCGGCCAGGAGGGACCCCAATGGCTTTACCTACGAGACAGCGGAGGCACCAAGCCCCAAAGCGGGAAAGTGGTGACCTGGATGTGGATCCCTTTGTCTCCCCACACCAGCGTGGTCCAGCCCCCACCAGGGACCCACACCCTCAGCTGAGTCCCAAACACCTGAAGGCGGGAGCTGCTCTTTTCCCCAGTTTATGTCTGTCTCCCTTAAAAAGTCGTCATGGTTGCCGCCATGACGTTAGGTTTCCACAGCAACTGCGATGCGCAGCCCTGTCCTCCACACTGAAATGCCTCCTATGTTGTGGCCATCATTTGCAGTCTTGAGAGGCTGCATCCTCTCAGCCACACAACACCACGGGTTCTGTCATCTGCATGAGGAGCTCTGCACTGGGACATAAAAATCTGTGAATACCCAGCACATGTTTGACACATCCTCATCCATCCATCTATTCATCCAGTTAACAGGCATTAAGACCAAACTTTACACGATCTCTTTGGTTGGGTTTTAGGCTTCTCCAGAATGGAAACAAGGAATTAAAGTGTGGAAAGGCAGGTGTGGTAAGCTCAGTTGTTAAATCTAGGAAGAGATGGCTCCTTCCCATTAAGATTTCAACCTGCTCAAGTTTCTTATAATTGATGATTTTAAAATATGCTTCAAGCCCTATCCCCCTCTCCACATCTCTAGTTACTGTCCTCTTTACATAGATTCTCCCCTTGCACCAAAGTTCTACCAAGAATTCTGCACACTCAGTTCACATCTCCCTGCACCTCCCTTCCAACTCTGCCTTCATCCCTCATCTAACAGGGCTGTGTTCCCCCACGCTTCCACTGACATTACACTTGCCAACTCAACCACCACTTATTTGTCACACTTATACTGTAGATCCAGAATGTTGAAATAATTTTTCAAATAGAGACAAATAGGTATTTCCTCAAGAGGAAAGGATTTCCCTTCCACAGGGCAGAATTCAAATACTTGGGTACAGACAAGGAATTACATTACAGGGCAATCAGTTACCGAAAAGCTCAAGCTGTAACATACCTTCCATGGAGTTAGAGTTAGATAACATGAAGGCTGTGCTTTTGACAGTTGGCTTTCAAATGACGCACACATTTTCTCGGACATATCTCATAATTTTACTTCATTGAAATGGATTTTGCAAATATGTTAAGTGAAAGTTAGCAATAATTATTTTTATGGTCACTTCAATAACCTTTGTTTTATCTGTTTCTTTCTTTCTCAAGGGATTGCCAAGTATGGAATAAAATTGTCTGAAATTATATTGTTGTTCCAGGCTCTGCCATGAAAATATATTGTCTGAAAGCACTGTGTGATATACCATATTTGGACAATATATTGGTAGGTATAGGGAACTCTTTTGCAGTTTCCTGACTGTTAAGTCAAAATTCTCTTACTGCATTGTAGAAATTATGATGCTTGACTTTCTTTTGGGATGTATCCATTAAGTAAGAAAAAAAACCAACCTACAGAATCCATATACATCAATCCATATTGATATCAATAAATGTTTGAATTAATAAAGAAATGGGTGATGAGAGTAACTGTGTTTATCAAATAATTCCAAATAATACATGGTGATACCCTGCCTCTATGAAGTGAACCTGAAATCTGCCTTCCACCTCTGAGGGTAGGGCAGACTTAGTGACTCACTACTGAAGAACAGAGGAGGAAAATGGAAAACAGTTACTGTACACTGGAGAAACTGGGCAAACAGCACCTTAACCCACTGATGAAGGTCAACATCTCCAGTGACCCAGTGATGTCACGTGTGTACCATGTCCTCCCAGATATGATGTGATGGGAAGGGCACTACAACTCTGTGGTATTCTTTCTCAAAACCCACAACCACAGGCTAATCACAAGAGAAATAAGACACTATGCCTGTACTCCTCAAGACTGTCAGGGTCATGAAAACAGTGTGGCAGTTCCTCAGATGGTTAAACAGAGAGTCACCATATGACCCAGCAATTCCACTCCTAGGTACACAGCTAAGAGCAATGACAACATATTTTTACATAAAAACCTGTACACAAATGTATGTAGCATCATTATTCACAGCAGCCAAAAGTGGAAACAATCCAAATGTCCACCAATTAAAGAATGGGTAAATAAAATGTGGTGTACTATTTGGTAATAAAAAGGAATGAAGTACTGATACATGCCATAACATAGATGAACATTGAAAACATTATGCCAAGTGAAGGAAGCCAAATATGCAAAAGACCGCATAGTATATGATTCTATCTATATGCAATGTCCAGAAAAAGGCAATTGGTATAGCTGTACCCAAGGAATTCCCCGCTTTACACCCAGACTTCCAAAAGGCTCTTTGTTGTGGCTTTTTGCCACAGCCCCTCCCTCCCACTTTCCTGTCCTGCAATGTTCAAATTGCAGTTCAGGCTTCTGTCACCAGGTGGCACTAAAGAACCGCCATTTGCAAATTTCTTACAAATAAGTTTATTCAAACAGCAACGAAAAATACAGTACCTTCCCTTAACATTCAGCCTATGAATATATGTACAGAATGATTCTAATTCTGTCTGAAAACACTGGTAGGTGTAAATGAAGATTGTGAAAGCATATACTCCAGAGCTTGCACACGATGGAACACCAAGTGGCAGCAGCGAAACTTGTCAGTTGGTGGGCAGGCAAAGGGCAGGAAGGAGGTGACTGAGAGGGGATGGGGCTTTGGATCGTGGTGTGGGCAGCCTGTACAGTAGTGTTCTGTGTCCTGACGGGGGATGAAAGAGAGTGTGAGACAGGGACTAGGCAGCCTGTACAGCCTGTAGGGTTATGGGGGTTAACACGTGTTTTCTGGTAGGAACCCTCTGTAGAGTCCACAAAGTACATCAGCAGACATTAATGAGGGAAGAGATAAATCAGTGCACGTGACATAGATTTGCAGTCAACAGCAGATGGAACTGCTTCAACATAAATAGAAATTCTCCAAATAGAATTGCTATCATAGTAAACAGTTTCATATTTTACTCTTTCCAAATATACGCTTTTTCATTTAAAAAGAACAAAAATGGAGATGGATATGATGCCACCTGACATCTGTCATCTTCCTCACCCAGAAGGGCTGCCGAGTGAGTACCCGTGGGGCCACAATAGCAGGGAATGTGACCCGACCATTTCTCCAGCCCTGGAAGCCCATCTTCTAAAAGGGAGGCTGCTCTGTGTCCTCCAGGGCGGGTGAGGGCAGGAGCCTCATCCCGTCCTGCCACTTACTGGACAGGTGACCTAGGCTCTGTCAGCCTGAGCTTGGGCATCTGTGACAGGGGACTCACGATACCTGTGTCACAGAGCTGTCCTGAGGGGTGAATGAGAAAACCTGCCCAAAGTATATGGCATACTGTGGAACTTCAAAGGCTCTTTAAAAAAGGCAAGACTCAGTAGCAGGGGCTGGCTGAGCCTTAGGGCTAAGGCAGGCACTGTGGAAAGGTGTTTTTCATTGTTTCGCCTAATGAGAATACACATATCTTTATGAAGGAAGCAAATCTCTCTCTGGTATGCCTTGAGTTCAAAGTTTTAAAGACAGAAGGATCTCTAGCTTCTTGGGAGACTCAGAAGCTCCTAAGAGCTGCCCAACATCGTGCTTCTGAGCAGACCCTAACCCAGTTCCCCACGCTGGGAAGACAGGCTTGCCTTTGATTCACCTGGTGAGCTCAGTGAGAGATGGCACCAGGGCAGCGAGTTGTGGTGTTTGTCTAACTGCTGCTCCTGGACTGCTCCGCCTGTTAATACGTTTATAGGAAAATTCTGAATCCGACCCACAGCCACCAGGACAGGGGTCCTCAGATCATGTCACCCCAGGATTTCAGCCACCTGCTGCCTCCCTGAGAGGCAAAAATCCAAAAAGTATTAGCGTTTTTGGACACAATTGTCCATTCTTTAATTATTAACAACTAAAAATTTATATTATAATCCATTCTGTTTATCGAAAGTGTTTCACTAACTCTATTGTGAAATAAGAAGGTAAGAAGATAAGGAAGGAAATGAACATGTAGGAAAATTCAAGGGTTAAATCTGAGATGAGATTGCTCCTTCATATTAAATTTTAAACTTGCTCAAACTTCATGGCGTTGAAGATTCGACAACAACAACAACGACAAAAAACCCTCTTAGGGCCCCTAATCCTTATGCAGGCACAGGTGTCTCTCTGTCCTTCTCTCTCTCTCCCTCTTCCCCTTCAAAATATAAGTTCCACAAAGAGAAATGATTAAGCTTAGCGAGGAAGGCATGTCAAAAGGCAAGACAGGGCAAAAACTAGGCCTTTTGTACCACACAGTTAGTCAAATTGTGAATTAAAACGAAAACTTCTTGAGGGAAATTAAAAGTGCTACTCCAGTGAAAACACAAAGGACAAGAAAGGAAACCAACCTTATTGCGGATGTGAGGAGAGTTTTAGTACTCAGGAGAGAAGATGAAACCCGTCACAACATTCCCTTAAACCAAAGCCTAATCCAGAGTGAGGCTTTAATTCTCTGCAATTCTATGAAGGCTGAGAGAGGTGAGGAAGCTGCAGAAGAAAAGTTTCAAGCTAGAATAGGTTGGTTCATGAGGTTTAGGGAAAGGAGCCATCTCCATAACATCAAAGTGTGAGGTACAGCAGCAAGTGCTGATGTAAAAGCTGCAGCAAGTTATCCAGAAGATCTAGCTAAGATAATTAATGAGGGTGCCTACACTAAACAACAGATTTTCCGTGTAGACAAAACAGCCTTATATTGGAAGAGGATGCCATCTAGGACTTTCATAGCTGGAGAGGAGAAGTCAATGCCTGGCTTCAAAGCTTCAAAGGACAGGCTGGCTCTCTTGTAATGGGCTAATTCAGCTGGTGACTTTAAATAGAAGTCAACGCTCATTTACCATTCTTAAAATCCTAGGCCCCTTAAGAATTATGCTAAATCTACTCTGTGCTCTATAAATGGAGCAACAAAGACTGAATGACCGCACATCTGTTTACAACATGGTTTACTGAATATTTTATGTCCACTGTTGGGGACCTACTGATCAGAAAAATAAAGAATTATTTCAAAATATTACTGCTCATAGACAACTCACATGCTCACCCAAGAGTTCTGATGTAGAGGTATAGTGAGACTAATGTTTTCATGCCTGCTAAAATTACATCCATTCTGCAACCCATAGATCAAGGAGTAGTTTTAACCCTCATGTATTGTTATTTAAGAAATACATTTCATACGGCTATAGCTGCCATAGACAGTGATTCCTTTGATGGATCTGGGCAAAGTAAATTGAGAATCTTCTGGAAAGGATTTACCATTCTAGATGTCATTAAGAACATTATTGGTTCATTGAAAGATGTCAAAATATCCACATTAACAGGAGTTTGAAAGAAGTTGATGGATGACTTTGAGGGATGCAGGACTTCAGTGGAAGAAGTAACTGCAGATGTGGTGGAAAGAGCAAGAGAATTAGAATTAGAAGAGGAGCCTGAATACGTGATTGAGTTGCTGCAATCTCATGATGAAACTTTAACCGACGAGGAGCTGTTTCTTATGGATGAGAGAAGAAAGTGGTTTCTTGAGATGGAATCTACCCCTGGTGAAGGTGCTGTGAAGATTGTTGAAATGGCAACAAAGGATTTAGAATATTACATAAACTTAGTTGATAAAAAAAGTGGCAGGCTTTGAGAGGACAGACCCATTTTTTTTTTAAAACATGTTTATTGGAGTATAATTGCTTTACAATGGTGTGTTAGTTTCTGTTGTGTAACAGTGAATCAGCTATACATATACATATATCCCCATATCTCCTCCCATGTGCATCTCCCTCCCACCCTCCCTATCCCAGCCCTCTTGGTGGGCACAAAGCACCGAGCTGATCTCCCTGGGCTATGTGGCTGCTTCCCACTAGCTATCTATCTTACATTTGGGAGTGTATATATGTCCATACCACTCTCTCACTTGGGCCCAGCTTACCCTTCCCCCTCCCTGTGTCCTCAAGTCCATTCTCCACGTCTGCATCTTTATTCCTGTCCTGCCCCTAGGTTCTTCATGACCTTTATTTTTTTTTTCTTTTAGATTCCATATATATGTGTTAGCATACGGTATTTGTTTTTCTCTTTCTGACTTACTTCACTCTGTAGGACAGACTCTAGGTCCATCCACCTCACTACAAATAACTCAATTTCGTTTCTTTTTATGGCTGAGTAAATATTCCATTGTATATATGTGCCACATCTACTTTATCCATTCATCAGTCGATGGACACTTAGGTTGCTTCCATCTCCTGGCTATTGTAAATAGAGCTGCAATGAACACTGTGGTCCATGACTCTGTTTGAATTATGGTTTTCTCAGGGTATATGCCCAGGAGTGGGATTGCTGGGTCGTATGGTAGCCCTATTTTTAGTTTCTTAAGGAACGTCCATACTGTTCTCCATAGTGACTGTATCAATTTACATTCCCACCAACAGTGCAGGAGGGTTCCCTTTTCTCCACACCCTCTCCAGCATTTAGTGTTTGTAGATTGTTTGATGATGGCCATTCTGACTGGTGTGAGGTGATACCTCATTGTAGTTTGGATTTGCATTTCTCTAATGATTATTGATGTTGAGCATCCTTTCGTGTGTTTGTTGGCAATCTGTCTATCTTCTTTGGAGAAATGTCTATTTAGCAGACCCCAATTTTGAAAGAAGTTCTACTGTGGGTAAAATGCTTTCAAACAACAGTGCATAGAAATCGTTTCTGCAAAGGAGAGTCCATCGATGCAGCACACTTCACTGTTGTCTCATCTTAAGAAACTGCCACAGCCAGCCCAGCCTTCAACAACCACCACCCTAATCAGTCAGCAGCCATCAAAACTGACACAAGACCCTCCAACAGCAAAAAGATTATGGCTCACTGAAGTTTCAGATGATTGGTAGCAAATTTCAGCAATAAAGTATTTTTTAATTAAGGTATGTACATTGTTTTTTAGACTTAATGCTGTTGTACACTTAATAGTCTACAGTACAGTGTAACCATAACTTTTATAAGAAATGGAAAACCAAAGCACTTGTTTGACTCACTTTATTGCAATATTTGCTATGTTGCTGTGGTCTGCAACCAAGCTCACAATATTTCCAAAGTATACCCGTATCTATAATTGAGGCAAGGCTGAGTGAATCAGTAGGAAGAGTAAAGGCCTCGGGTTCAGAAGACGTGGGTTCCAGTCTGGAATCAGCCAATGAGTAGGAGCATGACATGGGGCAGTGTGGGACATTAAGGTCCCAAACCTCAGGTTCTCCATCCCGGGAGTGAGGATTCTTCCCCTCATAGTGTCCTTGTCAGGATTTATTGAAATCACAAGACAGTGAAGGTCACAAAAGTGCCTTAGTCTCAGCCAGGCCTGAAATCTGAGGCTCGGTTTCCTTATCAGTAAAGAATGAGTCACAATATGGAGTTTGTAGTTATGTCAAAAGGATTAAGTGTTATGTGTAGATTAAAAGATAAGCCAGTGTCCTATTATGTGCATAATTAATGAGAATATAAAATTGATGAGAACTCATGCTGGGTTAATGGAACATTTTGCTTCCTTCCTTAATTTTTCTTTTACTATTTCCCAAATTCATTTCAATGTTTTGAAATATATTTAAGAGTATTCCATGCAGCAAATTATTCAAAAACTTTCAAACCTGGAATTTTACCTCTGGAAGGTTCATTTGGTCTTTGCCATGCAAAACTATGCCTGCTAAAAATCACAGACTCTCGTTGTAGTACTCTTGTGGGCTCTTGTAGAGGAAGGAGCATCAATCCACAGCCTCCTCAGCTTCTCTGAACTGCACGTTCCGATTGCTGTCTGTGGAAGAACTCTGCATTTCCGTTGCTGAACTGACCTGTGTCCCCAGCATCCCTCTCAAAAGTGGCAGAGAGAATCTGAGGCAACTCTTCAGACAAGGTATTTGAAAATTTCAGCGTCTTAAGTCCACTGTGTGATGCTACAGCCTATGAAACATTGTGAGCTCACAGTCTTTGGTCCCCTTTCACATGAAACATGTGTCTGGGGATGGTAAAGGTGGTGGAGTTCCTAGATGCCTCGTGGTAATCACACCAGTAGGGTATGTCTGAGACTTCTCACGTGAAGTGAAGTTTAAGCTGAGATCTGAGCCTAAGGAGGCTTTAGCCAGCAGAAGAGGAGAGGGTGGAGACTAGCCAGATATAACAGGAAGGAAATACCCTGTAACCTGGTTTATCCATTTGGAAAATCCAGAGTGGCAATCCCTTACCCAGAAGTTTGTCACGCTGGGAAAATCTTTGTGAAACTTAACAGGACAGTTGTAGAAAGTACCTGAACCCCTTCTGCCCTCCTTGCTCCCACCTCAGGCCTTTACTGACCACCAGCCCTCTAAGAGGAGACCTATATTATTACTAAGATTTCTATCTGTGAAACCATAGAGAAGAAGAAAGTCGTTAGGTAAAACAATTTGAGTATGATTTTATTTTACGTGTTCTTCCACCACTCACCATGCAAAGCAACTTTTAATAAATTTTTCTTTCCTCTTCCCAAATTTTCCACTGGAGGAAATTCAGAAATTGGAGGTCCATGATGACTGGTGAACACATTGTCAACCAAGAAATGCAGAAGGCTGCAGATAAGAAAAACAGTTTTTACTTAGGGTCTTATGAATTATAATTTGTGAGGCACTGATTTGAGTAGCAACTCAAATGTGCTCACAGGGAAACAAAAATGGCAAGAGTTTATAAAGGTGACGTATAAAGACATTCCAGAGAAGTTATATAGCTTATCTTTACAGAACTCTGATTGGTGCTGGCAGGCATTCAGTCACTTGAGGCACCAGATTTGTTGCCATGCTCTGGTCTCCAGGGAATAACGAAAACAAGTTCCAGTCGGTCTCAGGTTGGCCAGGTCAAAGGTTTATGTTGCATTTGGGGGTAGAAATATGTAAGTCCTACTTCCTTACTAGCCTCCTGGCTCCATTTTCAATCCCTTTGACATAAGTAACCACATTTTGTTGTCCATGGTTCACATGTCTAGAATTGCAGCTTAGACATCACTCAGCAGGAAT
>NW_006786595.1:59671-70521 GCF_000442215.2 Lipotes vexillifer
TCTTTGGAAGGATGGAGGGAGCAAGTTCTCATTCAGAGTGACATTTCTGGAAGATTTTGTGGCAAATGAAGCATTAAGGGTAGCCCACGTACATTAAAACTAGTGGCAAAAACATTTCTTCTGCCTCTCCCTCCCAACTATGATGGGCAACCTATATGTGTGTAATTGAGAGACAAAAGTAATGTGAAAAAGCATATAGATTTAGAGATATACCATTAATCCACACACCTATTATTTTTGTAGTGAAATTCCCAACCAGGTATATACTACTATGCTATAAAATTTTACATCAGTTATTTTTCTGATTTCAAATTGCTATCTTTATAAACTAGTGAAGTGCAAGAATGTGTATTAGAGAAAATATTTTTCTATATTATTTTCATCTTGTTACAGAGTAAGATGTACATCCTTGATAGTTCAGTTTATATTCCCCAGGTATATTTCTCTGTGTACAGTACTATATAAACAGGTTTACATGATATATATATTCTTCCAAATTTTGCTCACAGTATGTATACACTTTTCCTCATGTTATGTATGTTTATGTATATGTGCATATGCGCATATATGTACACACTTACATACATTTATAATTGTTTTTTACTTGCTTAATCTTTATATGTTTGTGATGTATAGATCTTACTTAATTTTTCTCAATAGACTTTGAAAGACACTCTTACTAATCAGATTTATTTATGTACGAGAATATTAAACATTTGCCTATAAAATATTTTTCCTATAATTTGCATTCCTTTCTATGTGAACTTTTTGTTTGGGATTGACAAGGTTTTCTTTTTCTAACTTCCCTTCAATTTCTCAAATAAATTTGTAACAGATAAAAGGCTTTTTGGGTCACATATGCAGTTTTGAATTCCCCTGGTGTCAATGCCACGCAGATAGGGTACTCAAACCACCCTCTCACCCATGTCTTGGTCTTGGAAGTTCATGATGGAGATACAATACACTCCCTTAAGCCTGGAGTGCCACAGGGATTGAACTGTCTGGGGGCGGGTGTGCTGGGCATGTGGGGCCCAGGTAGAAGCAGAGGAAAGTTAACCTCCATGGAAGGGAGAAAATGATCCCCTCCATGGGATCCCCTCCATGGGCGGGAGAGGCAGAAGAAATGCTTTTGCCACTAGTTTTAATGTACGTGGGCTGCCCTTAATGCTTCATTTGCCACAAAATCTTCATTTGCCACAAAATGATGACTTACAGAATTATTTTAGGCCGGAAGCACTTTACATGGTGTCTCCTATAAGCAAACATATGTTCAAATATTTTCCCCATTCTTCATCAATGTAGATTTTGGTCTAAAGACCTTTTCCATTGTGCCCTGAAACCCTCCAGGATTTTTTTTTTTTTTCTTGCGGTACGCAGGCCTTTCACTGTTGTGGCCTCTCCGGTTGCGGAGCACAGGCTCTGGATGCGCAGGCTCAGCGGCCGTGGCTCACGGGCCCAGCCACTCCACGGCATGTGGGATCTTCCCGGACCAGGGCACGAACCTGTGTCCCCTGCCTCAGCAGGCGGACTCTCAACCACTGCACCACCAGGGAAGCCTTGTTTGTAGATTTTTTGATGATGGCCATTCTGACTGGTGTGAGGTGATTCTGTCATTTGCTCTTTGCCATCTGTGCGTCTTCTTTTTTTTTTTTCTTTTTGCGTTACACGGGCCTCTCACTGTTGTGGCCTCTCCCGTTGCGGAGCACAGGCTCCAGACGCGCAGGCTCAGCGGCCGTGGCTCACGGGCCCAACCGCTCCGCGGCATGTAGGATCTTCCTGGACCGGGGCACGAACACGTGTCCCCTGCATCGGCAGGCAGACTCTCAACCACTGCGCCACCAGGGAAGCCCACCCTCAAGGCTTTGAATCTAGAATTTCCAGTGGACTAGAATTCCCAGTGGACTAGTATTTGATGCTACCCTATGTATTTCTCATTTTCTTTTCTGTCATAGCTGCATTATTTTAAAGTAAAAAAATCCATGAAAATTAAAGCAATTTCTGTACTGTCAAAAGAAAAAAACTAAAAGACTGGAAATTTGGGAGACAACATTTCAAACATTATTACAGATTTTGTACTCATGTGCAAGAACCAAAATGATTTCTGTTAATCAGTAGAGAAAGGGACAAAAAATTGCAAATAATTCGCCTAAGAAGCAAAATGCTTCTCCAATAACCTCTGGAAAGATGACAAACTATTAACTGAGGAAATGAAACTCTGAAGATGTCATAATAAAGTGAAAAAATGAATTTGCATAAAATTACTTATGTAATTGCAAAATTTAAAAAGAATATGTATAGAACTACATAACTACACAAATGCTTTAATTTAGGTATTCACATCACCTAAAGGGAAACACATCTGGAAAATGTGCACCAATCCTCTTACATTGGATATCTTGGGTATTTGTGAGTCAGGGCGAGGGGATCATGTAGATGGAAGGTGCAGAATGATTTTATTTTCTAAGTATACATTTTTAATGTTTAATATTTTGTGATTAGGCTAATTTGTTGAGAGGAACACTCGAAAATATCTAATAAGCAACTAACAAAAAAAAGTTCACATATGTTTACCATGTTATCAAAGAGTTCACATGACACAGTTTCATAAAAAATAAAAAATTTCAATTTTTTTTTTTTTTTTTTTTTTTTGCGGTATGAGGGCCTCTCACGGGTGTGGCCTCTCCCGTTGCGGAGCACAGGCTCCAGACACGCAGGCTCAGCGGCCATGGCTCACGGGCCCAGCCGCTCCGCGGCATGTGGGATCTTCCCAGACCGGGGCACGAACCCGTGTGCCCTGCATCGGCAGGCGGACTCTCAACCACTGCGCCACCAGGGAAGCCCCAAAATTTCCATTTTTGACTTGACAGTTTATCTGTGTGGTATGTGCATTTCTGTCTTACACTTCTTTTACCCCCAAATGTTCATACACTTATATGCAGATTTTTCTTCACTTCTCTCAGTGGCTGGACTATTCTCAGGGCATAGATATCCAGGAAGGGATTGTGGACATGGGGTGGGAAATTCCAGACAGTAGTGGAAAATTCCAGAAATGTCTAACTGATGCACTGGAGCCCAATCTCCTCTCTCCTTCCCTCTGCCTTGAAACCTCTCTGGTCTGGAACTTTCAGAGCTACAATTCCGGCTCTGACCACTAGAGGTATCTATCTACATTGAGGACATTTTTTTTTTTAAAGGAAAATACATGATTTGTTTTCTTTTACTGTCATTACAGTGACCCACAAAACTCTGATTGCTATTTCGTTTATAGTTTTCAGGTCTGTTCTTTGTTGTTTGGATTTTTTTTGTTTTTTGGTATTATCTCTCTGAGGTGGGCTGAGGTTAATTCCAGCCATTTGACTATTTTCAGAAAATTCTGTTACTTTGTACTAACTTAAGACAATCTCCCACACTACAGCAATAACTTAGTAAATCTATGCTTGGAGAAGTCATCTTCCATTCCGTGGAGCTCAATTCCAGTCTCTGTTTCCCCAGGTAGCATCTGAATGACCCTAGACAAGCTCCAGCACCTCAGTAAGCCTCAGCAACCTTGGAAAGTTGGTGATTCTGATATCAGAGTCCCCTTGTGAGGAATTCATGAAAGAACAGAGGCAATGTAGCAAGTACAGAGCCTGGCCTACAGCTGGCACACAGAGTTCTCTGGGTTTGCCGAACGAAGGAACACAATGTAGTGCAGTTGATCCAGAGTCTGGCATACAGAGCTCCCTGTGTTTGTAACCGGAAGTACCAAGGTCCCCTAAGCGTCCTGATTCCAGATAGCCTCCTCTGCAAGGGTGGTACAATTGGAGAGAGTTCCCTGGGTGTTAGGCTGGTAGCAAACTCAGGGGGCAGTAATTACAGGAAGTTAAGTCTCCTCTGGCCCCCAGGGCTCTCCTCCTCTATGCCCTTGGGGAAGGGACTTCCTGTTAGGATTCCATCTTGTTTGTGTGGCTCTGACAAAGTGGTTTGGGGCTTGCACTCTCCTTCTTCGGAAGCCCTTCCTGATATTCTCCAAACCTCCAGCTCCAGACCCACAGATTCTCTTCACGAGCAGCCTGTGAGGAGGGTGGTGACAGATCACTGCCTTCAGGCCACCCCATGGGTGAGTTGGTCAGCATGAGACCTTGTCCTCAGATCCCCACAGGGCAGGAGGGGTTCTGGGTTCCCTCCCTAACCCCAACCCACAGGACCCCCAACAAGCTGACCCCCCTTTAGAGAAGGCATGCAGAGGGCTCAGGCTCACTATTTCCCACTCTCTTGAGGAAATGGGCCAGGTGGGCTCCGACACACCCGTCCTGATTCCATGTGGAAAACCTCCCCTCTTATGGAAACGGCCATGGCTGAGGTGAATTATTTCCCCTGGCTAAGAAAAAGGCACAAGTCCTGTGATCTTCTCAGGTGTAGGATTTGGAGAGTAGGGAGGGTCACCTAGGTGGGGCGTGGGATTGTGTAAACTAATATCCCTTGGATTTATACGAGGTGGGGGAGGGGCAGAAAACCCACCATTACCCCTGAATAATACATTAACTAGTCAGGGTAAATTGTATTAGTCCATAGAAGCTTACTGAGGCTTGCTTTGTTGCCCAGCATATGATCTATTCTGGAATGTTCGATGAGTGGTTGTTATGTGCATTGTTCTATGTCAATTAAATACATTTGTTAACTTAAGTAACATTTTGAAACCTTCTCCCTCTAGCTGAGTTTTTGTCTGCCATTTTGTGCATCACTCAGTGAGCTGTGTTAAAATTTCCCACTGTGACTCTGAATTTGACCATGCTCTATTTCTGTTAGATCTTGCTTTGCATATTTTGGCTCTATTTTAGGACATGCATACAAATTTAGAATTTTGTATTAATATCTTCTGATTGCATTGCACCTGTTATCATAAGGAAATCTCCCTCTTTCTCTTGTAATGTTTTATTCTTTAAAGTGTACCTTTTCTTTTACTGATGTGGTTATACCAGCTTTCTTTAGGTTAATGTGGAGAAGGTATACATTTTGCCATTTTTTTTATTTTCAGACTTTCCTGATGATTAAATTTTGCATGTGTCTCTTTTAAGGAGCATTTGATGGAAGGTTTCTTGTCCAGTCTGATAATATCTGTCTTTCTATTTGGAATATTTAGCCTGAATCTTTTTAGGTAAAAATAGATGTAATTTGGTTTATGTATATCATGTTACTGTATATTTATTTTTGCCTCTTCTAAGTTCCTTTTCCTTTCCTTTCCTTTGAAAGGGTTAATATTTTGTAACTGTTAAATTGTCACCTCGTGTGGCTATCTAGTTAAACATTCTTTTGCCATTCTGGTGGTGCTTACCCTTAAGATTACAATGTACATTTTTGCCTTGTCACTGTCTCATATTAGTTAATTATCCCTTTAGAACTCCTCAGACAATTATGGGACCTTGAGACACTTTGATTCCATATACTCCCTCCAAATTTATTGTCATGCATTTTCCTTCTCTATATATTTAAATCCCCAGAAGAAATTACTATCATTGTGTTATATAGTCAACGCTCATTTAAATTTGCCTACATATTCACAAATGTCATTAGTCTTTCTTTCCTGTATCTATGTGCCTCCACCTGGGAGGATATTTCTTCTGCCCAAAGAAGAGCCTGTAACATTTCTTTGAGTTTGAGTCTTCTGGTCGCATGTTTTCCGAGTTTTTCTTACATGATGATGAAATGAATGCATATTTTAGGACTGTTTTTCCTTAAAGCATACTTTTTCTCCTATTACAATAATACTGTTACACTGAGTTGATATCTTGTTACTTTTGGAAACTTCTCAACCAAGATCTCTTCAAATACCACTTCTCCACTGTTCCCTCCCGTTCTTTCCGGGACTCACATTAACCATGTGTTAGGTATGTTCACTGCATCACCTTTAATTATCTCCCCCTCGCTTTTGGTATTCTCCATGTTATGTCTCTCCAGGCTCCATTCTGGATCTTTACGTCGGACTTATCCTTCATATCTCTAATTCTTCCGTCAGGCAGGGAGGTCACCTTTGACCCTTGAGCCATCACACCAGGGTAGATTTCAGGGTAGGTTTTATTGTGTCCCAAGAGCCGAGCAGAGAAGAGAGAGTTAGAGATGAAAAGCCACTTGTCCCAGGTCACATAACCTGATCCAAGCAGAGCAGGGACTAACATCACAGGCTAAACCCTGGGTCCAGACCCTTTCCTCTGTGCTTGTTTTCTTCTTGGCTGTGAATGCTGCCTACCTCTCGTCTCCTGAGAAGCAGAAACACAGTGAAGTCTCTCAGCCTTTTTTTTTCTTCCTAACTATGATAATTTCCTATTTAGATTATAAAGTTGGTGGTATTTCTTCATTAGCCATGATATTTACCCAGGAATTTTTCTGGTACTGAGACCATTGATGTGATATTCTCAATTTCAGGGTACAATAAGCAAGTAACCTCCTTACAAAGAAGAGCAAGATGCTGGCGTATTTACCGAAGGAGACACAACTATTGGTCTCAACAGGCCACTTCCCAGCAGCAGCAAGATAGAGAATCACTAAGAAGTGATGCTCACGTGGACATGCAAGCAAGATAGTAAGTGACGAGGCAGCATGGCCGACAAGTATCAACCAGTGAAAAACAAAACCTTGTAGTCAAATATGTCATTCTTCTCTCTAACCTGGAAGAGTGAGGAATGATGGGATCAGGTTAACGGTTGAGCAATCTTTATTGTAGCTCTGCTATCATTGGGGAAAATGTAGAGAAGACTTCCCAAGACTATACGGACCACTTTCTTCTCTCCACTTCCCCACAGTGCTCCCTATGCCATTCCATCCTGTCATCGGAGAGGCAATTTTCAGGAACAGGAGGAAACCCATGTTAACAAGGAGACAGAGCAAAAGCCTCCAGAGAGAAGAATGGAGAGAAACAGGCAGGATGAGACCTTGGGGAGCTGGTTCAAGATCAGAGTGAGTGTGCTGGCTAAATGGACCTAACATGTAGAAGAAGATGACAGAGAGAGTCATGTTGGGCGCGTGTAGAGATGCTGGGAACTTTTCTCTCGTGGCAGTGGAGTTGGTAATCTGTCTTGTTATTACTAGGAGTTAACTTCCTAGATCATGTGAGGGCAGGTTCAGAGAAGCAATGTACAGGGAGCAGACTGACTGCAGGGAGCATGGGAGAGGCTGTCTAAAAGCAAAGGAGGAAACTACTGCCAAGGAGATGGAGCAACTCCACACCAGAAGACGCAGTTTGGCTCAAGCTGAGTGTGGGAGGAGGTTGAGTCTCTGGGGTCCTCGTCAGAGGGGCAGGCCAGGTCTGCCTTGGGTAGGATCTCTTAGAACTTTATAAAAGTAAGTACATGTGAAAGATATGAAGTCGATTATTTCAGGAAAAGTATTTAAATGGAAAGAAAGGGTATTTAGGAAGTCCATGTCTGGTGTAAAAGTTAGCGATAACAGATATTGTCCTATCTTAAGAAATTACCTAAAGCCTGAAAAAAGGTCCTAAAGCAAGACACAGCTGGGTCTTACCTTAACCTTGGATTACATTGTATCACTTTTCTTTCCCCAATTATTTCTTTGGCTCCTAGATTCCCTTCGGTATTAAATATGATGAGAAGTGGCTGCTGAATTTGATTCAGAAGCAATGCAGTGTCCCCTTCACCCCAGTCGAAGTAAGAGAGGGCATTGAGGCCGATGAGAGGAAACGGGGTAGATGGCCGGCCCAGATGAGAAATGGCTCTGGTCTCATATTATGCTTCTCTTGTCACTCTCCCTACAGTTTCACTATGAGAAAATGCAGGCCCAGTTCTTCGTTGAGAATGCCAACATTGCCTTCGCACTGAAGAATGTCAACGGCAAGATTTACAACGAGGCTAATGAAAGGGTATGTATCAAGGGCATGAGCGTGGCTAGCTGGGGGCAAGAGGGCAGGACAGGGGCATGGTCTTGCTTGATCCCAGGGCTCAGATTTCCTGGAGCTTACCCAGCCCCTCTTGTGTTCTCAACAGATATCTATCTTTGTTGATCCCTGTGATGCACCCCACTCTGTGCTGAAGGAGCTGAGGTCAGAAAAGGTGGAGCAGATAAAGGTAATGCAGACTCAACACAACCTGTGCACTCACAGCCAGACCCACCTATTGCCCCCGATCACCACCTCAGACTCAGAGCCCCTGAACCCCATCCCTAACTCTGCAGCTGCCCGTGAAGGAACAATATGATGCCTCCCAGCAATCTCTTGACATCCAGAGAGTCCGCTCTGACCCTGGTATGGCTACAGCAGTAACTGTAGAGCAGGTGAGGGCAGAGGGGTCTAGCTGGAAAGGATACTCAGGAATGGTAACTCGGGGAGGGGTTGGTGCTGGAGCTGTACCAGCCAGGAGCCTCTCAGCCCCCGTTTCCCTCCTCCTGTCTTCCTGGAGGCTTGATGACCCGTGATACTGGAATGGCACGAAACCCTAGAAATGGCATGGCCGCCTCCCTGCAGATCCATCCAGGGAATATGCCCAAGGTGAGGACCTTAGACCCAATGTTGGGGCAGGTGGTGATGGTGGGAGAGATTAGGTAGAAGAGGCAGATTTGTCTCAGGTATCCCCTGCTGGGGTCCTCACTCTAACTCTTTCCTCATCATAGCTTTTGGCCTTGGACCTGAGCAATAAGAAACCCTACCAGCTGCACGGCCTGCCCAACACTATGCCGAATGCTTCCAACACCAAGAACTTGAACCTCTCCAACACTGAGGTGAGGTGTGGTACCCAGTTCCATCTTTGAAGGGAAGGTGGGAATGCTAATGGGGTGGTGACAGAGGAAGGGAAATGGATTTGTAAGGAAAGGAAGGGACTAGGGGTGCACGGCCATCCTGGCTCTGTTTCTCTGGCCCATGTGGTTCCTCCTCATAATCACAGGTGAAGTCTGCAGGGGAGATGGACAAGGGTGAGCGGCTGGAGCCAGAAGGGATGTGTGCAGACAGAAACCCCCTGTGCACCACCTTCCCTGATAAGTCAACCAACATAAGGTCAGATGCATCCTCTGTTACCCGGTGGCAGCCTGAGATACTCCCGAAAGTGCCCGTTTGCAAGGGGCAGCTGGCGTGGACCTCAGGGAGGACTACAGGCCCTATGCTCTCCTCTCTGCATCACAAAGCTGCCAAAGTTTCAACCAGCATCCAATGGGCCCCCAGCCCAACATGTGCATATTTTACATTCTTACGTGCTGTGTCTGAGCCATTCTGGGGCAGGTGAAGAGCTGCAAATGGGGCGCCATTTCCCCTTTCTTCTCTCTTCTTCCCTTACCCCCACCACGGGAGAGCTTCTTTCCCTTCCCTTTGTTTTCTCTCTCTCCCTTGTGTCTAGGCCCATATGTCTCTCTCATCTATCCCCTCGTACCTTCACTCCCTTCCTGTCTTGATCCGCCTCCATCTCCCTCCCTGAGCCCCACCTCACTCACCTCCCTGCCCCAGGACCCTGGGCCATCCATGGGGGGAGTCCAGGTCTTGGCAGAGTGCTGGACCGCCAGTGAGGTAGCAGAGCCTCGGGCACACACCCCATTCCCTCTTCTCTCCACAGCCTTCAGTGGGGCCCTGGAGGAAGGAAGGGAGGGGAAGGAAGCCCTGCAGCATGGGTTTGAAATGCTGGTCCTTGTGGCACTGGAGAAGGGAGTCCAGGCAGTCTCTGGGGGAGCTACCCAGGAGAAGGAGAGGAAGGGAGGGAGGAAGGCGGGGAGGGAGGTAGGGCCTGCTCTCCCTCGGTGTCAGTCGATGGGGGACGTGTTCAGGGCCCTGGAAGCCTGGGACACTGTGGTGTGGGTGTACTTGCCCCCATGAGGAAGAGGGTCACCTCCACCGTTTCACTGACTTTTCTGTTTTGTCTTGATTTTGGCAGCTCCATCCTGGAATTGTTCTCCAAGTTACTAACCTTGGTAAGTGTATTCCTTGTTCACTGACTCCTCTAACTGGCACTGACAGCACCCACAAACTACTCTGAACCCCATTAGGTCTTGCCCCAGTTACAGTTTTGAAACTGACCCTTAAAAGTCCTGGGCGGAGGGGGATGGTACAGTCCCTGTGGGAACCTGACAATCGCTCTGGATCTTCTTCAACCACATTCTTCACAGGCTTTGGGGAACCCACGGTGATGACCCAAACTGTAGTCGTGCCCAAGGAATTTCCAGGGCCCTTTCACCACTGACATCTGGCCCTCACCTTCTCTTGGGCCCATCCTTTTCCCTGATCATCCAGCACCACCTCCTGGTCTGCACTGCTGACAACCTCTTCTCTTCCCCAGGATGGCCGGGAGACATCCCCACTGGCTAAGTGTGGTACTGAAGCCTGCAAGCGCTTACCAACCTGCAAGGTGAGGACGGAGGATCAAGCCGGGTTTTAAGTGGTGCCTGAGAAGGGGGTGTCAGCCATGGTCCTGAGGACTGTTTTGATTCCAGGGAAGCTACTTTGGATCTGATGAGCTGAAGAACCTAGTCCTGCGATTCCTGCAGCAGTAAGTACCTCTGGGAAGCTGAGCAATGGGGGGAGGGCTAGGACAGCTGAGGCCACCTAAGCACAGGTCTGCTCAGGGGAGTTTTCAAGTCCATTTGAGGTCCGGACCACAGAGATAGACTGTCCTCATTGCTCCCCCTCAGGTACTACTTGATCTATGACTATGGAGACAGACAGGGTCTCGCGGGTGCTTATCACGAGGAGGCCTGCTTCTCCCTGACGATTCCCTTCCACCCCGAGGACCCAGCCCCGTGAGTATCACAGCACAGGCTGTGCTCCTGGGCCGTGCGGCTCCCCAGCAGACACAGGCCAGCTCCTGAAAACACCCACCACCCACTGTTGGCTCTTTGTCTCCTAGAAGCAGCTTGTGCGAGTATTTCAAGGACAGCAGGAA
>NW_006786595.1:75269-89371 GCF_000442215.2 Lipotes vexillifer
AAGATCAAAAACTGTTTCATCACCACACGTTTCCCTCATGTTAGCCTTTATAGCCACACCCACCTTCTTCCTGATCCCACATCCCTAAACTCTGTCAAACACTATTATAATTTCCTAAATGTCATACAAGCGGAATCATATAGTACACTACCCTTAGGAATGGATTTCTTTCACTCAGCATAATTCTCCTGAGATCCATCCAAGTTGTAAAGTGTGTCTATCGTCTGTTCCTTTTTATTGCTGAATAGGATTCCACGGTGTGAATGTACCAGAGTTTGCTTACCCATTCCCCCGTTGAAAGACATCTGGGCTATTTCCACTTTTTAACTATTGTGAGTAAAACTGTGATGAACTTCATGTAAAGGTTTTTGTGTAAACATAAATTTTCATTTCTCTGGGTAAATTGCCCAGAGTGCAACTGCTGTATCACTTGGTAATCGCATGTTTCGTTTTGAAAAACCTGCCAAATTGTTTTCCAGACGGCCTGTACCATTTTACATTCCCTTTGGCAATGTGCGAGTGACTCAGTTTATCCAGTGTTGCCTGCATTTGGTTTTGTCCATGTTTTTCAGCCATTCTGATAGGTGGGTTTAACATTTCATTGTGCTTTTAATTTGCATTTGCATGATGGCTAAAGATGTTGAATAGCTTTTCCTAAGCCTATCTGCCCTCTGTTCATGTCTTTCATCCATTTTATAATTGGATTAAGAGGCAAGAAGTTACCTCTAGAGAGCTGCCCTGGCTCTGGCTAACAGGCAGAGTAAGAGAATGTGAGGCCCCTCGAGACTCACTTTTCTTGACAGGGAGGGCAGAAGTGGGGCTGAAGCTATTAAATGTTCCTCAAATTAGGACTGAACTTGGATATGGAACAGGATTAAGAGGTGGGGGCATCTCTGGGTCCATCTGTGGAGATCTGGATAGGGCAGAAAAAGAAGGGGGATGTGGGGTAGAGGAAAAACAGTGGAAGGAGGGAGATACGGGGGGATGCCTTCTAAATGATGCTAGATTTATCACTCTCAGCCTGCTCAACGGAGTGCAAAAAACTATTCTCCTAGACATGTGGTTTTCAACTCTGGATATCCATTAGGATCCCCTCTAATGCTCAGATTCAACCAACTGAATCAGAGCCTCTAGGGATAAGCCCAGTCATCAGTATCTTTAAGGTTCACCCCAGTTGATTCTAATGAGCTGTCAAAATTGAAAACCTTATCTGATGGTGTATTAGTTTGCCATGGCTGCCATAACAAGACACCACAGGCTGAGTAGCTTAAACAACAGAAATTTATTTCTCACAGTTTTAAAGGTTGGAAGTCCGAGATCCAGGTGTCCACAGGTTTGGTTTCTTCTGAGGCCTCTCTCCTTGGCTTGCAAATGGCCTCCTTCTTACTCCTTCTTCACACGGTTGTCCCTCTGTGCATACACACCCTGGTATCTCTTTATGCGTCCTAAACTCCTCTTATAAGGAAACCAATCATATTGGATTAGTGTCTACCCTAACGGCCTCATTTTAATTTAATCACCTCTTTAAAGGCCCTATCTTCAAACACAGTCACATTCTGAGGTACTGGGGGTTAAAGCGTCAACATGTGAATTTGGGTAGGACACAGTTCAGTCCACAACAGATGGTATGAGAAACACCATGGTCTGAGAAATTCATCTCCCTTTTAGCTACCTTTCTGGAACTACTATACAACACTTCTGCCATCACCTCACTAGGTAGAAGTCGGTCATGTGACCATTCTTGGCTGCAAAGGAGGCTATAAATGTGGTCTTTTACTGGAAACATTACTGTCCCAAATAAATTTGGGATTCTTTTCTTAAGAAAGAAGGAGAATAGGTATAGAACATATGCTACACTTTCATACCCAAGGCAGCTAGAAGCACCACCTCAATTATCATGTCCTTTCTACCCAGTTTTCCAACCACAGTTTTCATGGGTTCAAACAAAACTGCTGCTTCAGAGACACCTGAGCTCACTCTCCCGTCCTCCCAAATCCCATGTCCCAGACTATGCCTGAGTCCTTACAACTTAGCATGCTAAATCTGCGTCATTCACTCACTCATTCATTCATTCAACAAATATTTATTGGTTACCAGTGATATGTGAGGCACTGTCATAGGCACTGGAGATAAATCAGAGTACCTGACAGACAGGGTCATGGTTCTCATGGAGCTCACATTCTACAGGGGTTGATACACTCAAGATTTAAGAGCCATTAAGAAAATAATATGGGAGGGAAAATGTGACAGAGAATGACTAGGGTGGGGAAGGCAAGGAAGGATTTTCTGAAGACGTAACTTAGATTTAATATTCAAATAACAAGAAGTACACAGTCAGCAGTGGGAAGATATAGGAGCTGAGCCCTCGAGGCAGAGGGAAGAGCAAGACGAAAGGCCCTAAGATATGGGCAAGCTTGGCAGTTTTAGGGAACAGCTTGTATGCCAGTGTGTATTGGGAGGACAGTGTTAGAAAATGAGGTGAGAATGGTAGGAGGGGCCCAATAACAGAAGGTCCTGTGGGCCATGGTAAGGACTCTGGGTTTTGTTCTTATTATGATGGAGCCATTGGGTGCTTTCTGAAAGGAAGGGAAATTATTATTATGATCTACTTTATTAAAGCTCATTCTAAATGTTCCTTGGAGGACAGACTGAAATAGAGCAATGGTAAGATCAAGAGACAAGATTAGGAGGCTACTACACACATGACAGTGAGAGGTTACAGTCTCGTAGACTACAGTTGTAGCAATGGAAGGGGTGAGATGGGTTTTGCGATGAGATGTATCTTGGAAGTACTGAACTTGTTGATGAAGTCCACGTTTGTGGTAAGGGATAGAGAGGAATTAAGTGTGTCTCTTGGAATGTGGATTTTTGCAGCTGGTTTAGGGCGGTTTTCTTCGATGGGGAAATGAATGGAGGACCAGCTTCGGTGCAATGCCAGGAAACTGACCGTTCTGTTTTGACCATGTCGTTTGTGGAGCCTATGAATAATCTGGGTGGGGAGCATGTGGCTGGATGTATAAGTCAGGAGATCCTGAGAACATTCTTGGCTGTGGCAAAAAAAAAAAACAAAAAACAACCCAAAAGAAAACAAAAATCAAGCATGCAAGCAAACAAACGAAAAACCCAACTGTACAGTTCAATCTGAAAATACAGGTTCATTCCGCATATGAGCATGACACAGCTCTAGATTCTGGAAGGGATACAAAGCCATATTAAAAACCAACTTTGGGCTTCCCTGGTGGCGCAGTGGTTGAGAGTCCACCTGCCGATGCAGGGGACACGGGTTCGTGCCCCGGTCTGGGAAGATCCCGCATGCCGTGGGGCGGCTGGGCCCGTGAGCCATGGCCGCTGGGCCTGCGTGTCTGGAGCCTGTGCTCCACAGCGGGAGGGGCCACAGCAGTGAGAGGCCCGCGTACCCCCCCCCCAAAAAAAAAAAAATCCCATCTCACCCTTGATTCTCAGGATTACGTCCATCTAGCAAATACCTTTTTTTTTTTTTGGCTGTGCTGCGCGGCTTGCAGGATCTTAGATCCCCAACCGGGGATCGAACCTGGGCTGCCAGGGGCTGCTAACTGTAAGAGAAGAAAGATATATGTGTGGAATATGACTATCATTCATCCACTTGCTCATTCATTCACGCACCTAGTGCATGTCAAGCTTAGTGCTAAGAAGGGAAAGGTAGGACCATGAAAGAATTCAGACAATGCCTCTGTCTTCCTGAAGATTAGGAATCGAAATAGAGAACTGCAAGTGGCTCTGGCTGCGAAATAGTAAGGGAGGTATTTAGTGAGATAATTGGGCCCCCAAAAGGTCTAACCCCAGTGCACAGACGCAACTCTTCCCCTTCTGCATGTCTCATAGACAATGCTGTGGCATGACCTAGAACATAGAGCTCTTAGAATAGAATGAGCCTGAACATTCTGTGCATAAATGGCTGAGGAAACAGCTTTCCAAACCTTCCACCCAGCAATCAGCCCTGATTATGTGCAGAAGTAGATCTCAATTTCATTTAATTCTCACGGTTGGAGTTGTATGACTAAATATTTTGTCTCTGTATCTAATAAGAAGGGTGAAGTTATCTTGGAAGAAAATAGCAGATCTATTGATGATAGGAAAGTGTTAGATTTTAAGATGTGAGCTATTAACTAGTGTGGAATACTAGTTCCCATCCTTTAGGTCCAGGCTGAGGTAGTAGCAATGCAAATTTCTAGTCAAATGCCTGGGATTCATTGGCCATTCGAGAATTTTAGGAACTGGAGAAGCTATAGGAAAATGAAAGCCTAACATACCATCATCCGGCCTGCTCCGCATCATTGCTCCTGCCTCTGCTCTCCTGTTTCCTATGAAAACGTCATCTTAACATTAGGTTTTGTTATTGACTGAACTGTGTTCTCCCAAAATTCATATCCTGAAGCCCTAACTACCAGTGCCTCAGAATGTGAGTGGATTTGGAGATAGGGCCTTTGAAAGGTGATTAAGTGAATTTAAGGCTGTTAGGGGATACGTTAATCCCATCTGACTGGTGTGCTTATAAGAAGAGGAGTTCAGGACACACAGAGAGACAGCAGAAGTGTATATACAAAGAGGGACAACCGTGTGAAAAAGCAGCAAGAAGATGGCCATCTTCAAGCCAAGGAGAGAGGCCTTAGAAGAAATCACCCCTGCTCACACCTTGATCTTGTACTTCCAGCCTCCAGCACTGTGAGAAACAAATTTCTGTTGTTAAGCCACTTAGTCTGTGGTATTTTTGGTGTGGCAGTCTGAACAGTCTAATACAGGCATTTTGAACGTGTTTCAGTAGGTCATGAAGCAGGTAGAGTAGACTGTCAGAAGGACGAAAATAAAGTGATGGTAAAAAACACCAATGATCAGTAAAACTGAAAGAAACGTGGTTAATTTGTATTACTATCAGGCAAAATAGGCATCAAGCAATTGCAACCAAGAAGGCTACTATCAAACCATAAAAGAAAATGTATTAAGAAGATTACAAATTCTGAACTTACATTCACCTGATAACATATCTTCAAAAACATATATAGCAGTACGTAACAAAGTGATAAGTAACAGAAAGTAAAATCCACTTTTGTGTATGTGATAAGGAAAGATACTTGCTTATATAATTGAGAGCCCAGAGGTAGAGGAGACTTCAGGTTAGTTGATCCAGTGGCTCAAAAATATAAACACTCAGGCCCAATCTTGAACCAATGACTGTGGCTAGGGACACAGGATTATTGCGTGAGATCTAGAGTAACTCTGGTCTCACCCTTGGAACTGGCAGGCAAATTCCCCCCAAACATGTGACTGTATGAGGGAGGAAATGCACTAATGAAAATTTGAGACCAGTTAGGAAGATGAGGAATGTATATTGCGTAGGTAAACAAAAATATCACCTTCAGGCACCATTTGAAAGCACAATTATCAGTATGAGCATACTACCCACAGTACTCAAGCTCAAATGGTTTTCAACTACTATGTCTTTCCAGGTAACAAATACTTCTATTCAGGAAATACCTACATTGAATTAGTGAATCGGTAGCTACAAAGCACTAGAGCTCTCACCCCTGCAGTAAGTTTAGGAAGAACCACAAAGGCATCCATGGTAGCATACTTAAATCTCATTTTCTTTCTCAAATTTTTGGCAAAGCTTTCTCTTTAGTATCGTACTTTGATAATGTTGTGTCAGGATAGTTTGACTAGAAGGGAATGGATTCTTTATAGTTACAATTTCATCAAGTATTACCATTCTGTAAACATATAACACAGAGTTCATAAACATATGAAAGGTGAGAAGCAAGAAAATTATCAACATTTATGATCAGCAACAATTTTCTTTAAAGAGCACCATTAAATTTCAATATGGAATATCTTTAAAAGCTTCAAGCTTTTAGAAGAAATCCAGTCTCGTGAAAATGTAATAAAATTAAAGAACATCTTGTGTTAATGTACATATTTGTAAATATGCAAAAAGGAATATTCCTCTGGGAACACTAGCCCAAGAACCACCGCAGCCCTGCCTCCTGGCATACTAGGACCCAGCCCATACACCAACAGGCTGGCACCAGCTCTGGGACATATTGGGACCCTCAACCAGCTGCTCCTGGATCTGGCCCCACTCACCAGTGGGGTGATGCCATCCTTAGGACACCCCAGACCCCATACCCAGCCATGTCAGGAACTGGACCCACACACCAGCAAACCGTCACTAGCTTCAGGACTCCAAGGCCCTGCAGCCAGAGACCCAGGAACCTGGCTCTGCCCACCAGCGAGCCAGCACTAGCTCCAGGACTCGCTGGGCCACAGCCCCACCCACCAGCAGCCCAACACCAGTTCCAAGACACCTTGGACCCCTCAGCCAGCTGCCCTGGGATCAAGCCCCACTCAACAGTGGGCCAACACCAGCTTTTGGACACCCCAAAACCCAGCAGCCAGCCATGTGGAACTGGCCCTGCCCACCAGCAGGCTGACACTAGATACAGGACCTCTAGCCCCCGGCCCCAACCCACTGCAGAGCCTAGCACCACCCACCAGTGGGCCAGCGCTAAGCCCGGGACTTCCTGGGGCACTGCAGCCAGCAGCCTCATGACCCAGCCTCACTCGCCAGTGGCCACCAGCCTCTGCACAAGGCAGGGCATGGCAACCCACTGGACCAGGGGCCAGCCACACCACCCACAGTAGTGTGCCAGTCACAACAGAAGGGCACATGCAGCCCTAACAGGGGGCACCCTTAGAGCATATAGCTCTGGTGACCAGAGGGGAGAGCTCGGCTGGGACACACAGGATGCCTCCTACAAAAAGCCACTTCTCTACGGTTGGGAAATGGAGCCAACCTACCAGATACAGAGAAATAAAACAGCAAATTGGAGAAAATGAGGCAACAGAGGAATCTATTCCAAACAAAGGAACACGATAAAACCCCAGAAGAAGAACAAAGTGAAGTGGAGATAGGCGATCTACCTGATGAAGAGTTCAGGGTAATGATCATGAAGATGTTCAAAGAACTCAGGAGAAGATTGGATGAACAGAGTGAGAAGTTTTCAACAAAGATTTAGAAAATATGAAGAAGAACCACACAGAGAAGAATAAAATAACGGAAATGAAAAATACACTACACGGAATCAACAGTAAATGAAATGATGCAGAGGAATGGAGGAGCAAGCTGGAAGACTGAGTAGTAGAAATAACTGAAGCAGAATCGAAAAAAGAAAAAAGAGAAAAAGAAATAGGACAGTTTAAGAGACCTGTGGGACAACAGCAAGTGTACTAACATTTGCATTATAGGGGCCTGAGAAGGAGAAGAGAAAGAGAAAGAGAAGGGGGCAGAGAACATATTTGAAGACATGATAGCTGAAAACATCCCTAACCTGGGAAAGGAAAGAGATATCCAGGTTTAGTAAGCACAGAGAGTCCCAAGCAGGGTCAAGCCAAAGGAGACCACACCAAGACACACTGTAGTTAAAATGGCAAAAATTAAAGATAAAGAGAGAATATTAAAAGCAGCAAGGGAAAAGCAACAAATAACATACAAGGGAACTCCCATAAGGCTATCAGAGCAACTGGAATGAATCCAACTGGATCACGGTGTACGATCCTTTATAATGTAGCGTTGGATTCGGTTTGCTAATATGTGGTTGAGGATTTTTGCATCTATATTCTTCACAGATATTGGCCTGTAATTATCTCTTTTGGTAGTGTCTTTGTCTGCTTTTGGTATCAGGGCGATGGTGCCTTTACATAATGAATTTGGGACTGTTCCCTCCCCTTCAGTCTTTTGGAAGAGTTTGAGAAGTATAGGTATAATTTCTATGTATGTTTGGTGAAGCTGTCTGGTACTGGACTCTTGTTTGCAGGGAGATTGTTTTGTTTTAATAACAGATTCTATTTCACTTCTAGTGATTGGTCTGTTCAAATTATCTGATTCTTCTTGACTCAAATTTGGCAGGCTGTATATTTCTAGAAACTTGTTCATTACTTCTTGGTTGTCTAACATGTTGGCATAAAACTGTTCATAGTATTCTCTTATATGCTTTGGTTTTTTTGGGGTAGGATTTTTTGTATTTTTGTGGTATTAGTTGTGGCTTTTGTTTCATTTCTTATTTTGTTTATTTGGGCCCTTTCTCTTATTGTCTTGGTTAGCCTGGCTAGAAATTTGTCGACTTTCTTTGTCTTTTCAAAAATCTAGCCCTTGGTTTTTATTGATCTTTTCTATTTTTATCTCTATTTTATTTCTTTCCCTCTGATCTTTCCCAAAGAACTGACTTTGGGATTTTGGTTCTTCTTTTTCTAATTCATTTTCTCTTTCAGTTTATTTGAGATTTTTCTTGTTCCTTGAGGAAGGCCTGAACTGCTATGTACTTCCCTTTGAGAACTGCTTTTGCTGCATCACATAGATTTTGGAAGGTTGTGTTTTCATTGTCATTTGTTTTCAGGTATTTCCTGATTTCTTCTTTGATTTCATCATTGAACCACTGGTTTTTTGGTAGCATGTTGTTCAGTCTCCATGTATTCGTTTTTTTCCCATTTTTCTTTCCGTGGTTGATTTCTAGTTTCATAACACTGTGGTTATAAAAGATGCTTGAAGTCATTTCTATCCTCTTAAATGTGTTGAGGTTTGTTTTTTGACCTAGTATGTGGCCTCTCCTAGAGAACGTTCCCTGAATGCTTGAAACGAATGTGTATTCTGTTTATGGGGGTGATGTAGTGTCCTGTAGATATAAATTAAGTCCAAGTGGTCTACTGTGTCATTTAGGGCCTCTGTTGCTGTGTTGATTTTCTGTCTGGAAGATGTGTCCATTGATGTCAGTGAGGTGTTAAAGTCTCCTAGTATCATAGTATTCCTGTTAATTTCTCCCTTTATGTTTGTAACTATTTGTTTTATATATTTAGGTGCTCCTATATAGGCTGTATATATGCCAACTAGTGTAATACCCTCTTCTTTATTGATCCCTTTATCATTATATAATGTCCTTCTTTGTCCTTCTGGACTTTAAGTCTATTTTGTCTGATATGTGTACTGCTAAGCCCGCTTTCTTGTTGTTTCTATTTGCATGAAATAGCTTTCCATCCCCTCACTTTCCATCTGTCTGTGTCTTGTGCCCTGAAGTGAGTCTCTTATAGGCAGCATATTGTACATTCTTGTTTGTTTTTTTTTAATCCACTCAGCCACTGTGTCTTTTGATGGGAGCATTTAGTCCACTGATATTTAAAGTAATTATTGATAAGTATGTACCTACTGCCATTTTAAACCTTGTTTTCCAGTTGACTTTGTAGTTCTCTATATCTTTCACTTTTGCCATTTTAATTGTGCTACGTCTTGGTGTCACTCTATTTGGGATCTTCTTGTGTGGGACCTTCTGTGCTTCCTGTACCTGGATATCGGTTTTCTTCCTTAGGTTTGGGAAGTTTTCAGCCATAATTTCTTCAAATACATTTTCTATCCCCTTTTCTCTCTCCTCTTCTTCTGGTATCCCTATTATGCATATGACTGTGCACATTATGCATATGATTATGCATGTTACTCATGCTTTATATTATCCTATAGATTTCATATGTTTTCTTCATTTTTAAAAGTTTGTCTCTCTGTCTTCTGTTCTGATTTGATGATTTCCATTATTCTGTCTTCCAGATCACTTATTTATTCTTCTGCTTTGGTTAGTCTGCTATTTATTGCTTTTAGTTTGTTTTTTGTCTCGGCAACTGAGTTGTCTAGTTTTGATTGATTTCTCTTTATAGTTTCTAGTTCCTTGTTGCAGCGATCTGCATTTCTATCAATAATGTTTCTTAATTTCTTTAGCCTTTTTCTTACCTCCTTTCTGAATCTGCGGACTAGTAGACTGGTGAGGTCTCTTTCATCATTTGTTCCTTCAGGGTATTTCTCTTCTGCTTTTTGTTGGGAAGAGTTCCTCTGTTTTTCATTCCCCTTAACTTTCTTTCTCTCTGAATTTAGGAGAAGCATGAATCTACTCTGTTCTTGAAGGGGTGTTTTTAGGTTGCAGGATCCCTGTGTAGATGGTATGAGTCCAATATTTTTCGTGCAAGGGCTGGTTTTGGTGTGGGTGCTTGCCATGTATTTCCTTAAAGTGTGCTGGCCCTTGTTCCCTTGATAGGGGGTGTGTTTGAAGTTGCGTTGAACAGAGCCTGCACTGGTTGTTGCTGGGGCCTCCTCTTTGCTCTATGGGTGTCACAGCCCTGTTGGGGCTGGGGTCTGCTTCCTAGCTGTTGTAGTAGAAGCCCTGAGGGTCAGGTTCAGTCAGGTTCCATTGCCCCTGAGCGCATGCCCTGATGCAAAGGAGGTGACCACTGAAGCTAATGAGGTCCGTGTGGTCACCACAAACCTATGTGCCTCCCGTGCAGGCATCCATGGTCCTGCCCAGAAGCAGCCCAAGGTTGCATCCCTTTCTCTGTTGTGTTTTCATCCCAGACCTAGTGCTGGGCTGTGGTGTGGAGTAGGCTGGTGCTGGGGGCCAGGGCCCTGTGGCTGCAGGAATTGAGGTGGTTGTGCTGATGCCTGGAACCTGGGCTGCCTCTGTGGCAGACCTCTCCCAGGACCTGTCAGCTCCAGATCTAGCTCCAAGCTATGGTGTAGAGTGAGTGGGGCCAGTGTGCTCCCACCGTGAAATGAACAGCTGCATACTCCTGCCCAGAGCCCGTCCAACCGAGATGCAGTGCCCAGCTGCTGTGCCTTTCCATGGTGCCATGTGGTTCATGTGCTGGCAAAGTCCACCATGGCCAGACCTGCCCCCACTGTGTGCACACTGACGATGGGCACTGTGGCAGGACATGCCCCCACTATGTGCGGGCTCACCATGGGCTCTGTGGTTTGGCCCAGACCATACCCCAGGCCCTCTGGGCTGTCTCCACACATCTAGATCAGGTCCTCTCCCTGGACCTGTCTACCTAAGATTCCATGCTCAGCTGCTGTGTGCACCTGTGGCCCCCACCACCTTGTGTGTGCTTTGGATTGGGAAGTGCAGCAAGGCAGCAGCCGCCAGTGCCAGTCTCTCTCTGCCCTGATTGTTAGCAAGCCAGCATGCTGCTCCTCTTTGCTCTATGGCTGTCACAGCCCTGTGACAGCATTCTACCCCTTGTGATTAGAATTTAGGCTTTTCCATCCCCTCCATCTATCCCAGCGGCTTTTCCAGCAGGCAAGAGGCCTCCCCGGGGCAAGTGTCTGCCTATGTGTATCTTTCCTCCTTTACAGAAAATTCCCAGGGGTGCCAGGACCGTCCTCATGCCTTTACAATGTTTTTCTGTCCTTCCTGGATACGTAGAGATATTCCTTGTAGCTTTGGTTGTGTAGGAGATCTTCTGCCAGTTTCCAGTTGGTTTTCTGTGAGAATTGCCTCACATGTAGGGGTATTTTTAATGTGTTTGTGGGGAGAGGTGAGCTCCACATACTCCTACTACACCATCTTGATACCCCTCCCTATTTGGGAGACTTTGAATTGCATCAAAGTGTCCCATATAAAAACAGATACACTAGACTAAATTAGAATTTCAGAATCCATTGATAGTCAACTATTGCAAGTGCCTGTCACTTTTTAGAGAGCACAGGATATGCCATGTTTTTCCAGGTTTTGTGGGAAAAAAAGGTAGAGCATCATGTACATTTTAGATTATCATTGGACCCAAAGAGGCTACAGGAAGTAGATAATTAAAAAGTCACCTGGTGATGTTATGGAAATGCAAAGTTCATTGATATAACTTAGTCCTCAAAGCCTGCTTTTATTCTAAAGAAAACTGGCAAAGGTCACTCATTTACATCATATGGGAACATATCCACCAGCAGTAGATGGCAGTGTGATATCTTAACAGGAAAACAATGTGGCTGTTTACGTAAAAACCCATCTCACAATGCTCTCAAAGACTATATTTAGAATAATTTGGGAGGTGTGGCAAAAAAAAATAGTTACAATGAGTGGATAACAAGAGCCAAGCTAGGACCACTTCAATTCTCCCTAATAATTTTTAATGCCTTGAAATACAATTATTTAAGTTTTAAATGGTCTTCACGCGGATGCGATTTTCAAACTGTACCAGAGAATCATACCATCACAAATGACATAGTTTATGAGCAAAAACCCTGTAAGGAATCCGTGCCTTCTTGCCCCTTTCCATCCTTTGGCTTCAAAAGAAGTTTTCACGGTGGATGTAATTTTTTGTTTCCAGGCTGTGGTAGTCCCCAAGAATGAGCTCATCACCTAGAGCTGTTAAAATTACACTGCGCTGGGGGAAGGGAGCACACTGAGTATTCTGGCAGGGAGCACTATCTACAATTGTTTCTTTTTTTTTAACATCTTTATTGGGGTATAATTGCTTTACAATGGTGTGTTAGTTTCTGCTTTATAACAAAGTGAATCAGTTATACATATACATATGTTCCCATATCTCTTCCCTCTTGCGGCTCCCTCCCTACCACCCTCCCTATCCCACCCCTCCAGGCGGTCACAAAGCACCAAGCCCATATCCCGGTGCCATGCAGCTGCTTCCCACTCCCATTGCTTGACACTGACAGTAAAGTCACTTCTAGTTAATTAATGAGCTTCTTAAAGGAACAAAGAAAAACATGTTTCGATTACCATTTCTATAAAGGCACAGCAATATCTCATATGTTCTCTTGGATAATGTTACCAGATTAAGTCAATTTTACTTTCTGAAAGTAAATTCACATAGGATCTCTACTTGAGTTGTACATATTTGTGTTTGAACCAAATGCATTTGAGTATTTGTGTTTAATTTAGCAGCATCACAAATGTCTGTTATTCTCCTTTCCCATTTCTCTGTGTTAAACAAAGCCACTAGCACTGACCTCCAAAACGTCCATCCCAAAACAGAAATATAAAAGAAGTAAAAGTTATTCCCAGTAAACCTTGCCAAACAACATTCAAGAAGAATAGCTTACAGGCCTGCCTCACCTAGACAGACACAGCACCTGATACATGTAGTACCTAAACTGCCTAGCTCATATAAGCTGTGTTCATACAGGTGTTTACCCATAGCCTTAGCATCCCTTCCCCAATGTATGTAAGAAAAAGCTGATGGGCACCCACTGCTGTAACTAAATATATTTTTAAATCCTAAAATAACTCCTGGTAATCATCACAGGGAAAGAATAAATGATACGACCTTTAGTTCTGACAGGAGAATATCTGACCCTTCCCAAGTAAAGTTATAAGTAGAACTCCAGGGTCTGCCTTTTGGTGAAAGAAATTGACCTCAATCACCATTAGTGGATTTGTCCATTACAGAAGCTACAGTTGGGACAGACATCAGGACTTGATGTCGGATTCCATCCAGTGATTGTATACAGATGCTTCCTAAATCCATCCTGAGGTTTCATAATAGGCTCTATGGTAAACACGTGGCTCCATTTTCATACCCTGCATTTACATGTGTCCCATAAATAATTTTCCAAAATTATCCAAGTAACAGCAATGTGCCCAAACAGAGTCACTCCAAAAAATCACTACTTCCTTCAATAGGCTTAGAACTACAAACACAGTCTGTTATCCTTACTAGTGTATTCAAATTTAACCATGGTGCAAAATTTGGTCTGTTGTATTTTCTTCAGGTTATTTATGTAGCCATGCCACGTCGCAGGGTGCCAGCAAAATAATCCCACTGCTTGTATAGCATTAAGTTTGCCTAAGCCAGCAAACGGGCAAGATCACATCAAATCTCTTTTGGATACACAGACAGATCTTCAGTTTTCCGTACACGTCAGCAAAAGAGGTGTTGGTAAAACTGAAAAAAAAAAAAAAACTATATTGTATATTCTCCTTTCCCTTTCTCTGTCCTTTCTAGGAAGATGCAAACAAAATATAAATGCAGTAATATCTAATTCAGATTCTGCTCACTTTTAACTTTTGGAATTCCATAAAGAGCCGTAAAGTCTGCAATATTTCTCTTTAGAGAAAAAGAGCCATAACGTCTGCAATATTTCTCTTTAGAGTGTGTTAAAATAAAGGAAGGAAACGTTTTCAACTAACGTCTAGCATTTTATACCAACTTTTATATATACAAATATTTCACTTTTTAAGGATAAGTGCCGCGGTCCAGCCTCGGCAGTGCAGGGATAACCCGAAGGGAGGACAGAGTCGGCGATT
>NW_006786596.1:0-2158 GCF_000442215.2 Lipotes vexillifer
AAAAAAAAAATATATATATATATATATATTTGGAATTAGAAATTATGATTTGGTCTTATTTCAGATAGAAAGGGACTCTAAGGAGACACGAAGCAGCAGGCTCACGGCTGGACAGTGGTGAGTACAGAGGAAGCAGAACCGAGATAAGGGTGAGCTTGTGGGGAGAGGCCCCAAGGAGACAGAGGTCATCCTCCGGGTTGCTGCCGCACAGGGAGGCCCCAGAGAAAACGAGAGATCAAGTCTGGATGCCATGACCCTGCTCTTCAGCATCCAGTGAGGCCAAGGCCATTGCAAAGCAGGATTGGGTGAGATCAGAGAATTTCAGCTTCCACGCGGTGTTTGCTGACTTACTTCCTCCGGTGACTGGTTCGGGTTCAAGCAGAGAAGTAGAACCATGTAAGTGATGTACAGGATTGATTACCGGGCTGAGACCTCACGCAGTTGCGGCAGCTGGTGGAGCCGCCTGTGCACCTGAGTCTGCTGCCCTGTGTCTGTGCGGGGCCTGATGTCACAGCGGCCAGCAGCCCAGCGGGGGAGATGGACAGGCAGCGGGGGCGAGAAAGGACGCCCTGGGACCCACATCAGTCCGTCAGCGCTGCAAACTCCGACCTCAGCGACACGGGTGACCTGCTGGCGCGTCTTCCCCCCCAGCACGGCTCAGGAACCTGGCCCAGGACCTGCAGCGGAGGAAGAGCTCCAGCAGGGGGCGGACAAGCCAGGAGCCTGGGGCTGCCCAGAGCCAGCGAAGGGCCACGAGGCGGTGAGTGTGCGCGGACTGCAGCAGCACTTCCCTGAAGCGTGTCCCTCCCCCCCTGTCTCCTGCACACTTAGGACGCAGCCCTAACCCAGAACCAAGCAGGGAAGGGGATTCTGGGAGATGCTGTTCCGTCTGAGCTAAAGGGACCTCAGGCCGGCCACCGCCTCTGTGCATTAAATTATCCTCCTTAACCTCCCAGGAACCTCACATTTAGGGTGCTAGTCAAAGGGCTGCAGGTTGGCTAGTTTTCGATTTTTAGGAAAGCATGGGGGGGGTGGGTGTATGTCAGCACAGACGGTCTTTCGAGAAACAAGTTAGCGGAGGCATTCACAGATGGGCACACTGACGTAGGGGTTACATTGCCATTTCACATAACTGAGGCACATCTCTACTTGAAATTGTAACTTCTGAACTAGAACCCTGCAGTCTGAATGCCTTGAATGTACTTCGTAAAAGAGCTTTTCTTTTATCTAGAGGATAAATTGAACCCTGGGAGAACCTGGATTGATTTGAGAGACGGAAAGAAGGAAGGGACAAGAGGGAAGGAAAAGGAGAGAGTGAATTTGAGAGTAAACTTCAGCACTCACCATGACCTCAGGGCTCTGCAGAGCAGGCGGTTTAACCTCAAGGCACTTGAGATGTAAATAAACTACAAGGGAGTTACTAACCACACCTTTTGGCCAATCTCCCCCTTGACAGTTCATCTGGGTGCCCTTTGACTGGGATGTGCTTTCACCCTCCCTTTAATAAAGCTAACGTGCACCAGTCTCCGACTTTCTTAACTGTCTTAAAGCTTAACAAAACTTGAAAGACTTCCCTGGACCACATGCCCACAGAAGAGGAAGCCTGGGCACGGGACAGGTGCATTTGCAGGCTTGTCTTCGGGGCTCAATCCAAAGGCTGCCCCTCCAAGAAGAGAAACAGAGAGGAGAGTATTAGCTTTACTGCTTCATTGTTAAGTGGGTACTGAAAAGGGGCTAAAATCAATGACCCAGCGAGCATCTGGGGAATGAAGAGACTCACGTGGTGCTGCACCCTGTTGGGAGCAGTGACAGGCACTGGGTTGGCTCTCAGTCAGAGGAAGAGTGTCTTGGTCTGTGAATCAGGCAGAGTCTGATCACTGTGTCGGAGGCTAAGAGGAGCTCGCCATCCAGTGAGACAAGTGCTTACATGCGCCTGCTGTTTCTACAGTGCATGTGTTTGGTTTCTTGAGGTGGTGTGCTTCATTACTCAGGTTCTTTCCAATATTAGAGCACAGGGGCTTTTTTGTAAAAAATACATAACATTAAATTTATCATGGTAACCTTTTTTTTTTTTTTTGCAGTACACGGGCCTCTAACTGTTGTGGCCTCTCCCATTGCGGAGCACAGGCTCTGGACGCGCAGGCTCAGCGGCCATGGC
>NW_006786597.1:0-239 GCF_000442215.2 Lipotes vexillifer
AACTGCCCTCGGCCTCCCCCCCTACATGTGGGAGGAGTTGCGGGCCTCGGCCCTGGAAGGGGCTCTGCCCTCAGCAACAGCTGCAGCCCTGGCCGCGGCTCTCACTCCTTCTCTCTCTGCCTCATCTTTCAGAGCCTCCTCATAGAGATATGGTAAGGCACTGGGGACGGTACCAATGATCTTGGCCACAAACTCCAGCACTTTCATCTTGCTGGTTTCAGCGTGGGCTCTCGGGCCCC
>NW_006786598.1:0-626 GCF_000442215.2 Lipotes vexillifer
GGCGGCGCGGTCCTGGTGCGTCGGGGCAGCGGGGGCTCCGTATTCTTCTCCTCATTCGCGATGCAGGTTCGACAGACGCCTCAGTGGAGAACAGCGCGGCCTGTAGCTAATTCCCCCTCAGGTCTGCCCTCCTGGATAATACCTTTAACGTCGAAAAACTAGCTTTGTGAGGAGGTAAAAACAGGATTTGTTTGATTCTGCAGGAATCATGCTCTGTCTACATGTCAGCTCCCAAAGAGGAGTGTTTGCTGCAGCAAGAGCTTCTGTCTTCATGACAGCAATTAATAAATAGTCTCACTCATGGCTGTGTGTGTGTGTGTGTGTGTGTGTGTGTGTGTGTACATATGGGGGTGTGTGTTGAGACTTTCACAAGCCTTCCGAGCTTGCACAGCCCCTGCCTCTCATCAGTGCCCCTGGCTCTCAGAGGCCCGATTAAACAAACACAAGAGCCCCGAGAGCAGACGTGGTAAAGGAGCCCCGTGTCGATGTTTCTTATTCCTCCTCACAGTGAATCTCCAGCTCCACTCTGCACACTGGAGATGCCAGCTTGGGTGCAGAAAATTCCAGAGCAAAGACAGCTCAGCCTGGCTCTGGGTTGCTTTGGTGCTCCTTCCTGACCCCTCGGT
>NW_006786599.1:0-7043 GCF_000442215.2 Lipotes vexillifer
AAAAAAAAAAAAACCCTCTCGGATATATGGGTATGGTATGAGCTATAATATCAATTGGGTTCTAAGGTTTTATTGTATGGGCCCATCATATATTCACAGTAGGTACGGACGTTGATACGCGAGCATACTTTACATCAGCCACTATAACTATTGCTATCCCTACAGGGGTAAAAGTATTTAGCTTATTGGCAACACTCCACGAGGCAATATTAAATGATCACCGGCCCTGATGTGAGCCTTGGGTTTCATCTTCCTTTTCACAGTCGGCAGACTGACAGGTAATGTCCTAGCTAATTTGTCATTAGACATTGTCCTTCATGATACCTACTATGTAGTCGCACACTTTCACTATGTGCTCTCAATAGCTGTTTTCACTATCATAGGAGGGTTTGTACACCGATTTCCACTATTCTCAGGATATACGCTCAACTCAACATGAGCAGAAATTCACTTTGTGATCATATTCGTGGGTATCAATATAACCTTCTTCCAACAACATTTCCTAGGCTTATCTGGCATACCTCGACAATACTCTGACTATCCAGACGCCTATACAACATGGATTACTATCTCATCAATAGGCTCATTCATTTCATTAACAGTGGTTATACTGATAATCTTCATTATCTGAGAAGCATTCACATCCAAATGAGAAGTATTAGCAGTAGACCTTACTTACTACCACAAATTTAGAGTGACTAAGAATGTCCTCCACCATGTCATACTTTTGAAGAACTAACCTACATTAATCTAAAATAGTCAAGAAAGGAAGGAATTGAACCCTTTTCTATCAGTTTCAAGCCAACATCATAGCCACTATGTCTTTCTTCATGAACGAGATATTAGTAAAACTTTATATAACTTTGTCGAAGTTAAGTTACAGTTGAAAATCTTGTATATCTCCATGGCATATCCTTTCCAACTAGGCTTTCAAGATGCAACATCACCCATCATAGAAGAACTACTACATTTTCACGACCACACACTAATAATGGTTTTCCTAATTAGCTCCCTAGTCTTCTATATCATTACAGTAATACTTACAACTAAATTAACACATACCAACACAATAGATGCCCAAGAGGTGGAGACTATTTGAACTATTCTCCCGGCCATTATCTTAATCTTAATTGCCCTGCCATCATTATAAATTCTTTATATGATAGGTGAAATCAACAGCCCATCTCTTACTGTAAAAACTATAGGCCACCAATGATACTGAAGCTATGAGTACACTGACTATGAAGACCTGAACTATGATTCCTATATAATCCCAACACCAGACCTAAAACCAGGAGAACTGCTACTACTAGGAGTAGATAAACGAGTAATTTTACCTACAGAGATAACAATCCGAACACTAATCTCCTCCGAAGACGTACTACACTCATGAGCCGTACCCTCCTTGGGCCTAAAGACAGATGCAATCCCAGGGCGCCTAAACCAAAACCAGTATCAGCACGACCAGGCTTGTTCTACGGACAGTGTTCAGAGATCTGTAGCTCAAATCACAGCTTCATGCCAATTGTTCTTGAGCTCGTACCCCTAAAATACTTTGAGAAATGATCTGTGTCTATGCTATAAACTCATTAAGAAGCTAAATTAGCGTTAGCCTTTTAAGTTAAAGATTGAGAGCCAAAGCTTTCCTTGATGACATGCCACAACTAGGTATATCAACATGATTTGTTACTATTTCATCTATATTTTTAACACTATTTATTATATTTCAACTAAAAATCTCAAAGCACATCTACTACCCCAACACTCACTAAAATACAAAAACAATATGCCCCTTGAGAAACAGTATGAATGAAAATCTATTTGCCCCTTTCGTAACCCCAGTAATAATAGGCATCCCTGTTGTCATCCTGATCGTTATATTCCCAAGCATTCTATTCCCAACATCAAAATGACTAATTAATAATTGCATAATCTCCCTTCAACAGTGATTAATTCAACTCACATCAAAACAAATAATAGGTATTCATAACCACAGAGGACAAACCTGATCACTAACACTTATATCGCTCATTCTATTTATTGGCTCAACCAATCTCCTTGGACTATTTCCCCACTCATTTACACCCACCACACAGCTCTCAATAAATGTAGGAATGGCTATCCCTCTATGAGCCGGTGCCGTCATTACAGGCCTCTGTAAATAAACAAAAGCATCCCTAGCCCACTTCTTATCACAAGGCACACCCACTTTCCTCATCCCTATGCTAGTAATTATCGAAACTATTAGCCTATTCATCCAGCCAGTAGCAATGGCCGTACGACTAACAGCCAATATTATGGCAAGCCACTTACTAATACATCTAATTGGGGAGACAACCCTTGTGCTAGTAAACACCAGCACATTCACAACTCTCATTACATTTATCATTCTTGCCCTACTCACTATCCTCGAATTTGCTGTCGCTATAATTCAAGCCTATGTATTTACCCTCTTAGTAAGCTTATATCTGCACAACAACACATAGTGACCCACCAAACCCACACATATCACATAGTAAATCCTAGTCCTTGACCCCTCACAGGAGCTCTTTTAGCACTTCTCATAACATCAGTCCTAATCATGTGATTCCACTTCAACTCAATAGTTCTACTAATACTGGGCCTATTAACTAATATTCTAACAATATATCAATGATGACGAGACATCATTCGAGAAAGCACTTTCCAAGGCCACCACACACCAACCATCCAAAAGGGACTTTGATACAGAATAATCTTATTTATTGTATCAGAAGTCCTATTTTTTACTGGCTTTTTTTGAGCCTTCTACCACTCAAGCCTTGCCTCCCACTCCTGAACTAGGCGGATGCTGACCACCAACAGGCATTCACCCCTTAAACCCCCTAGAAGTACCTACCACTCCTCAACACTTCTGTGCTACTAGCCTCTGGCATATCCATTACCTGAGCCCATCACAGCCTTATAGAAAGAAATCGCAAACATACTCCATGCCCTTTTCATTACAATTGCTCTCGGTATTTATTTTACACTACTACAAGCATCAGAGTATTACAAAGCCCCTTTTACAATCTCAGATGGAGTCTATGGATCAACTTTCTTCGTAGCCACAGGATTTCATGGACCGCATGTAATTATTGGATCTACCTTTCTTATTGTTTGTTTCCTATGCCAACTAAAATTCCACTTCACATCCAGCCACCACTTCGGCTTCGAAGCTGTTGCTTGATACTGACCTTTTGTAGATGTTTTATGACTATTTCTTTACATATCTATTTATTGATGAGGCTCATAGTTCTTTTAGTATTAATTAATACAACTGACTTCCAATCAGCTAGTTTAGGTACACCCCGAAAAAGAACAATAAACCTAATACTGACCTTATTAACAAACACAATACTAGCTTCATTACTCATACTTACCACCTTCTGACTTCCTCAACTAAACATCTATGCAGAAAAAACAAGCCCCTACGAGTGCCCATTTGACCCTATAGGATCCGCCCACTTACCCTTTTCTACAAAATTTTTCCTAGCATCAATCACCTTCCTTCTTTTCGACCTAGAAATTGCCCTCCTACTACTCCTCCCCTGAGCAACCCACACAAACAACCTAAAAACGATACTTATCATAGCCCTATTTTTAATTTCATTATTAACGATCAGCCTGGCCTACGAATGAACTCAAAAGGGGTTGGAGTGAGCTGAATACGGTATTTAGTTTAAAATAAAACAAGTGATTTCGACTCATTAGATTATGGTTAAATTCATAACTACCAAGTGTCCCTAGTACATATAAACATTATCATGGCTTTCACTATATCCCTTATAGGTTTACTGATATACCGGTCCCACCTAATATCCTCACTACTTTGCTTAGAGGGCTTGATGTTTTATCACTGTTTATCCTAGCAGCCCTGACAATCTTAAACTCACATTTCACCTTAGCCAGCATAATACCAATCATCCTGTGAAGCAGCCTGTGAAGCAGCTCTTGGATTAGCCCTATTAGTAATAGTATCAAACACATATGGGACCAATTACATACAAAACCTCAAAACCTTCTCCAATGCTAAAATTTATTATTCCCACAATCGTACTAATACCTCTAACTTGACTATCAGAAAACAACATAATCTGAATTAACTCCACAACCCACAGCCTATTAATTAGCCTTACAAGCCTACTTCTTCTTAGCCAATTCAGCGACAAGAGCCTCAACTACTCATTAACATTCTTCTCGGATTCCCTCTCTGCACCACTACTAATCCTAACAATATGACTCCTCCCCTTAATATTAATAGCTAGTCAATCCCACTTACTCAAAGAACCACTAATCCGAAAAAAACTTTACATCACAATACTAATCATGTTGCAAACACTTCTAATCATAACATTCACTGCCACAGAGCTAATCCTATTTTACATTATATTTGAAGCCACACTAGTCCCTACCCTTATTACCATTACCCGTTGGGGTAACCAAACAGAACGACTTAATGCAGGACTCTACTTTCTATTCTACACATTAGCTGGGTCACTCCCATTACTAGTGGCATTAACATATATACAAAACATCATGGGCTCCCTAAATTTCCTAGTACTTCAATACTGAACCCAACCAGTATCCAACTCCGGGTCCAACATCTTTATATGATTGGCCTGCATGATAGCTTTTATAGTAAAAATGCCCCTCTACAGCCTCCACCTTTGACTACCCAAAGCACACGTAGAAGCTCCCATCGCAGGCTCCATAGTCCTTGCAGTCGTACTACTAAAACTCGGTGGCTACGGCATGCTACGAATCACGTCAATACTTAATCCCCTAACAGAGTATATAGTATACCCTTTCCTTATGCTTTCCTTATGAGGGATAATCATAACTAGCTCTATTTGTCGACATCAAACAGACCTAAACTCACTCATCACATACTCCTCATTCAGCCATATAGCACTCGTTATTGCAGCTATCCTCATTCAAACCCCTTGAAGTTACATAGGGGCTACCGCCCTAATAATTGCTCACGGCCTCACGTTGTCTATATTATTTTGCCCAGCAAGCTCAAATTATGAGCGAATCCATAGCCCAACCATAATCTTAGTCCGAGGCCTGTAAATTCTTCTCCCACTAATAGCCACTTGATGACAATTAGAAAGCCTAACAAACCTGGCCCTACCCCCTACCATTAATCTGATCGGAGAACTGTTCATAGTTATATCAACTTTCTCATGGTCAAATCTCACTATTATCCTAATAGGAACCAATACTGTAATTACAGCCCTATACTCCATGTATATACTAATCACAACACATCGCAGCAAATATACACACCATATCAATAACATCATGCCTTCCTTTACAAGAGAACACGCCCTTATAGCCCTCCATATCCTTCCACTTCTACTCCTGTCACTAAACCCCAAAATAATCTTGGGTCCCCTATACTGTAAATATAGTTTAAGAAAAACACTAGATTTTGGATCTAGCAACAGAAGACTAAGACTTCTTATTTACCGAGAAAGTATCGCAAGAACTGCTAATTCATGCCCCCCATACCTAATAGTGTGGCTTTTTCAAACGTTTAAAGGATGGTAGTTATCCATTGGTCTTAGGAACCAAAAAACTGGTTCAACTTCAAATAAAAATAATAAACCTATTCTCTTCTTTTGCCCTAATCACATTGCTAGTGCTAATTATTCCAATCATGATACCTAGTACAAACTTCTACAAAAATGATAAATACCCATCATATGTAAAAAATACTGTCTCCTGTGCTTTCATTACCAGTCTAATCCCAACAATAATATTCCTTCACACAGGCCAAGAAATATTCATTTCAAATTGACACTGAATTACTGTCCAAACCCTTAAATTGACACTTAGCTTCAAAATAGATTATTTCTCAATTATATTCATACCAGTGGCATTGTTCATCACATGATCCATTATAGAATTCTCAATATGATATATACACTCAGATCCTTGTATCAACCAATTCTTCAAGTATTTACTCCTCTTCCTCATCACCATACTAATCCTTGTTACAGCCAACAACCTCTTCCAACTTTTTATTGGATGAGAAGGGGTATTGGAATCATATCTTTCCTGCTCATTGGATGATGACATGGTTGAGCAGATGCAAACACAGCTGCTCTTCAAGCAATCTTATGTAACTGAATCAGGGATGCCGGATTCATTATGTCAATGACATGGTTTTTATCTAACACAAATGCATGAGATCTGCAACAAATTTTCATACTCGACCGAAACCCATTAAACCTCCCTCTCACAGGACTCGTACTAGCCGCAGCTGGAAAATCAGTCCAATTTGGACTTCATCCCTGGCTCCCCTCAGCAGTAGAAGGTCCTACCCCAGTCTCGGCCCTACTCCACACAAGCACAATAGTTGAAGCGGGAATTTTCCTACTTATCCGATTTTACCCTTTAACAGAAAACAACAAACTCATTCAAACAAAAATGCTCTGCCTAGGAGCCCTTACCACCCTGTTCACAGCCATATGTGCTCTTACCCAAAATGACATTAAAAAAATTATCACCTTCTCTACCTCAAGCCAATTAGGTCTAATGATAGTAACAATTGGTGCCAACCAACCTCATCTAGCATTTTCACATATTTTCACACACACTTTCTTTAAAGCCATATTATTCATATGCTCTGGATCCATTATTCACAACCTAAACAACAGGCAGGACATTCGAAAAATAGGAGGCTTATTCAAGACCTTACCCTTCACTGCAACAGCCCTTATCATTGGATGTCTAGTGCTAACAGGAATACCTTTTCTCACCGGGTTTTACTCTAAAGACCTAATTATCAAGACCGCCACCACATCTTATAACAACTCCTGAGCCCTATTAATAACTCTAACTGCTACCTCCCTCACAGCCATCTATAGCACTCGCATTATCTTCTTTGCACTACTAGGACAACCCTGCTTCTCTCCTTCAGCTCCTATCAATGAAAACAACCCACTCTTAGATAACTCCATCAAACGCCTATTAATCAGAAGTATTTTTGCTGGCTTCCTCATCTCCAACGGCAT
>NW_006786600.1:0-307 GCF_000442215.2 Lipotes vexillifer
ACGCTAACCCTAAACCGCTGTCATACTCTAACATGGACCCTAAACCGTCCCCGTTCCCTAAACATTCCCCGAAGCCTTACTCTAACTCATGCCCTAATCCTAACTCGTACACTAACAATAACCTGTGCCCTAACACATACGCTAACCCTAAACCATAGTCGTACCTTAACCTGTACGCTAAACCCTCCCCGTTTCCTAACCCTAACCCTAGCCCTCACCGTTACCCGAAGCCTTACCCTAAACTGTTCCCTAATCCTAACCCGTACGCTAACACTAACACATGCCTTAACACATACACTAACTTTCA
>NW_006786602.1:0-201 GCF_000442215.2 Lipotes vexillifer
AATGGGATTTGGCTGATTTTCACTGCTGCGCTTATGTCGCTCTACACACGCTCGCTTTTCTTACGGATACATATAGATACAAAGGTTTTTGGATTCTTACCAGTCAGGTCTATTCCTATGCGTTGAATACGGGGTGTCGAGTCCATTTCGTGAAGCAAGGAGTAGATCTTGTCTATTACGTATTTGGATTCTGGAACGGTA
>NW_006786603.1:0-5957 GCF_000442215.2 Lipotes vexillifer
CCGGGAAGATCCCACATGCCGCAGAGCAGCTGGGCCCGTGAGCCATGGCCGTTGAGCCTGCACGTCCGGAGCCTGTGCTCCCCAAGGGGAGAGGCCACAACAGTGAGAGGCCCACATACCGCAAAAACAATAAAACAAAAACAAAAACAAAAAGGAATCACTAAGCCACAGCTCCCTCCATTAAGTGCTGTCTTTTCACTACAATGTTTTCTCCGAATCTCCTCTCCTGTGTTGGTCTTCCCCTCCTATAAATGGAGGAAGAGAATGTCTGTGGAGTCTGGAGTGATAGTTAAGATAGCAACTCTGGTTCAGCTGCTATTAATCAGTACTGATTGGTATTTACTTTTTTTAAATGGAGGAGTACTTGGTCCCTTTTGTTCTTGTGTGGAACCACAGGAAAATTTCTATTTAATATCTTGTTACATAGCATATTCAATAGAACTAACAACAAATATGACTATATTATAAGTAGAATTTTAGTAACTGATTCCTGTAAAAAACTGAAAGAAAGGGAAAGAAATATGAATGCTCAACATTTGAAATGTTATTTCACAAATCAACTGAAACTTTATCAATTGAGACAGAAGTTCAAAGAAAAAAGATTACATGAATAAAAAAAATAAAGAATGATTAAATGTGGAGATAATCATTAATAAAAGAAAGAAGATCATATTTTGGAACACAATTTTTATGTAGGAAAGGAAATGAAAACTGCTTTGGGTAAGGATATTATTACTGTTTCTCTTTAATTAAAAAAAAAAACTATGCGTATGTATATCAGTGGTACTGATTAAAATCCTAGCCCAAATAATTACATTTATTACTGAATCCTAAACATAGCCAATAAGTAATAGGTTCCAAAAGAGAAGGCCACTGTATATTTTTTAATGAATTTTGGACAGAGTGCATGTAAAGTAATCAAACACAAAGTTAAAGTGATCTGTAGAAAAGAAATGCCTTTTAAACCACCATGCATTAAAATACTAAAAGTATATTTAAATGTTATTATCTTTTATACCTAGTTGATATGTAACTATTTGTTCAGATTTTCCCACAGGCTGACCCTGATAAAGGAGGCAAATCTCAAAGGGACTAACGGTCACACCACAGCTTAGTGAGTGACACTGATAGACTGTGACGGGAACCTGACATTGTCAAGATTCGTTTACAATGAAAATGATGGCAAGAGCGGGCACTTACTCCATACCATTGGAGACCACTTAGAAGGATGTCAATGCCATCTTAACAATGGAATCAAGACTGCTAAGGAAAAGTAAATACTAGTCTCAGATGCTACAGATGTTCAGCTGGTACTTCAGCGGTAGGTGAGAATAAACAAGTTATTGTCTTTTAGAGGATAAACTTCACCCTAATAAAAAATGAGATATGAAACGTCAGCAGTAATACTAGTACTTTGCATAAATAGGAGAAACAGTCCTTTCATGAATTACTATAATGTAATCTTTTAAATCTTTTTCTGGATAAAAATCTGAGCTCAGTGATCTACTTTAGCAAGTAGAAACACTGAAATCTTCCAGTGTTTTGGTTCAACTTTATCAAATTGCATTATTTTAAAATGAGGAAGAAGCAATCTGTAAAGGGTACTATTAATTGGGTAACAATTTAAAATGTTCCAGTTTAAGTACAGTGGTTTAGCAAATAAAACAGCACAAACACCTCCTAATTGGTATTGCACAATAATGTCCACAGAGCAGGCCATTTCCAGAGTCTAAAATTTATATTTGCACACATATCCTGTTTGATTTGGAAGTGCTATTTTTTCTTAGAGAGAAAGAATAATACTGTCATGAATTCTAACTATCCCACTGCCAATAAATATGAGTCATTTAGGAAAACATGTTACTTTCCCAGAAATAGGCATTTTCTTTAGTTATCTGTCATTAACTAAACCTAACTCTGAGTGTTACGTATTTGTTAACTAGAAATTTAAAACTCTTGCCATACAAGGAGGTTTCTATTTTACCTGTGTTGTTTTCTTTTGAATGCAGAACTGTTTTAAAACATTTTATTTTATATGTAATGGTGATAATATAATACTGGTGCTATCAGTGTCCTTGGACTCAGCAGAACTATGATATTAGCTAAATTTCATCCAGTTGAGATACTTCTATTGCCTTACATACTCCACAGTGTTGTTGAAAGTAGCATAAGTTAAGCTGCTGCACAAAGTGGCACACAAAATACTGGAAATCAGAACTGTTTATTTTTAAAATTTTGCTTGAATATTATTTACCATGGCTAATGACTAACTTGCAAGAGTAAGAAGCAAATTGTAAAATCAGAGCTGAAGTTCAAGTCATTAATGTCAGATGGGATACATAAATGGATACTTGAAGAACAGGCAGATATTATTAAAAAACAATTACACTGAGAATCTTTGAGGAATCATGGAAAACTGGAACAGCATTAGGAAACTAAAAATAGACAAGAGTTTCCATTTAAATAACCTTGATTTTGAACTCATGAAAGTTATTAGAATAAATTATTATATAAAGAATACAGTATTTTACATATTTTCCCTTATTTCATACCAAATTCCAGAAAGTTTTGATGCAACTTAAAATAAAAGAAGGCCATTACTATAAAGATAATAGGTGAAATACTTAATGTGGAGAAGACAAAGATAATTATATCAGAAACAGTTGGCTTTTTGATGCTGCTGTTTTCTTTGGACTCATTAGCACTATGTTCTAAGTGTTAACGAGGTAAAATAGATCCCCCAAACAAAACAAAACAAAACAAACAAATGCAGACTCAGACTGGTAAATAGTTACATAGAACTCAGTATATGAAACAAATAGTAGCTACATTAATTGTATTGACTAAATATTTGGGTGTCTTGTTGATATGGACGACTCTAAGCAAGAGTCAAATATTTCTATTCAGTGGAAATTAAGATATTGCAACAGATAGGTTAATTTCTACAGCTAAAGTATAATGCTATTATGGACAGTGTAGAAATAACAATACTAGGAACATATTTAAGTTTTCCAATCTAAAATAAATACATAAAATTCTTCAGAATAAAGCAGTTTGGTATAGTGTATCCATGTTAATTTAACTGCATCTTTTAACCTTTCTCATAGCCAATGTCAGTGAATTTCTACCTCTTCCCATTTTAACTCATCAAATTATTTTTCCATTAGGCAAACAAATGAACTAGAAATTCTCCACTCTAAAGATATTGTTATTTCCCTATAGGGTTACAATTACATCAAATAAAATTTCAATTTAATATACTTTCTATACTGTTACTAGAGTACTCAAAGCCATGGTATACAGTATTAGCAATTTTATGTTCACGTTTAAGTGTTGCTCATGGTCAGTTGAAATCAGTTTTAACTTCCAGTGTTTCATATAACATTTCAATTTCAAATTATTTATGTTGAAATTGAAAAATCTTCTCACTTGAGCCAAAATTGCTATTTAATTTTCTAAAAAGCATAAAACTCTTATAGGTAGGATAACAGGCTCATGGAATTCTTTTGATATTTCTCATATGCATGGATCTAAGTGTTAAATTATCTTCTCCCCAAACCTGGTTAGCCTCAAAGAATGACATCACCAGATAGTTGTATAAGCCACAAACCTAGGAATCATCTTTATCTCCTCCTCTTTCACTGTGTGCCACAGATGTCCAATTCCTGTTGATTTCATCAATGTGATTTATTTCTACTTTGTTTCTCTCTCTGCTGTTGTAATCATATTCCAGTACCATCATTACTTTTAAGTACAAATCTTACATTGTCACTCCCCTGCTTAGAGGACTTCAACTGTTTCCCATTGTTATTAAGTAAAAGACCCAACATTTCTTTTCTTAATGTAAGCACCAAATGATCAGGCTTATGCCTCTTTTGCTCATCACTGTATCCTCAGCATTTAACAAAGTAGGACTAACTCTGTCAGTTTTTGAGTCGAGAGTTGCAAACCCAGACCAATTCTTACATTCACATGTCGTAAACTTCACTGTGGCATTCAAAAATGATAAGCTATAGCCTTTGTCCTTGACCTGCTTATAACAGAAAAGAGAGATAGACAGATATAGCATATATGCACATAATCTTATCCTTTGACTGGAATAAAAGATAGAGAAGATGAAGAATAGGAAGTGTGTCTAACATTTTAGAAATAAACTTCTTAGAATGTGGTAGTCATTTGGATACAAATGGAGATGAAAAGAGTAAAATGTGAGAGGTAACTTCAGTATCTAGTTAACAGTTGGGGATGCGGTGATATTATTAATGATGCGATGAAGATGGTGATGATGATGATGACAATGATGATATCTAATACGTATCATCTGCTTCCAGTGTGTCACTCACTATGTTCAGCTTTTATATGCACTATCACAATGAATCTTTAGAACCTCTGAGATGGATCCACATTAGTATTATTAAAGTTGATTAAACTTGCCCTGGGATTTAGATCTTGGAATTCTGAACTCACAATACCAGCTTTTAATCACCTTTATGAGGAAGATCAGGTTTCGTTATGAATAAAAATCCATTTGATTCTGGACTTGTTGAATATGAGATATTTCAGAAGCACTCAAATGAGATTGACAACAAGCACTGGAAATATGGCACTGAAATTTGGAAGGAAAGCAGATGCCCAGTGAGGAAGATTTGGATGTCTTTGATTTGTAAGTGGGAGATTAAGCCATGATGCTTGAAGAGGGTATAGAAAGTATAAAGGTATTTCTCCTAAGAGTGTATTTCTACTGAAAGCCACAGAATAAGTCCCAAACAAGCCAAGCTGGATGACTTAAAAATAAAGCCTAGGAAGCTGAGGAGGAATAAGCAAAATTTGGTGTATGACTCCTACAGTAAGTTCTTAACACTAATGGGTATCAATGCATTTTTATAATTTCAACTCTCCCCACTTACTGGTAAGCTATAATATTCTTTTAAATAAAATAGTCAACATGAATGCCTGACAGATGTTGGGTCCTCAATTAATACTGAGTGACTAAATGTAGAACATTATCATTGTATTTAAAGATTTAACAATACTAACTACGACTTAGGTAGATAGCCTAAACAGCGACAAAAAACCAAATAGACACAACTAAGCATAGTTTGAAAAGGTGCCATTAGTCCAACTTATAGTATGACAAATAATTGTAATATCCGGTAATTACAAGGTTTCCCTTAAGAACACTATGGAGAGATGCAGCTTTAAATCAAGGGACTACATATCACAAAGAACTCAGCAGATTTGAAGGGCCATAGAAATAATATTATATCCTAGTGGTAGATTACATGCAGATGACAGGCGTGTTGAAAGCTACTATTTATACAAAACCAAATCATTCTTTCCATAGCTTCTATTATATGTAGTGAAGACATACTATTCAAAGCAGTTTTCATCAGTTTTTCATGGGCAGGCAGAGGCAGCAGGAGATTTTCAAGGTCAAAATGACCACTAAAATTTCAGTTGCTGGCGATGAAAAAAAATACTTAGAAAGGTGAGTAGTAATATGGACAAATTTATTTCTAATTTAATTCCAATTCAGGAATTAAGTACAAAAGCATTAATCTTTATCACAAGAATAAATGGATAAAATACACTTTTTTAGATTGGTATGACAATGTGAATTAGAAGAAGAGAAATAGTTAGAAACTGTGTTTTGAAATGAGGATTGACTTTCTGACAATATCAACACTCTTAGGTCAATATAAAGTAAAACTTAAACATCTTTATTCATTTTTTTAAATTTATTTATTTATTTATTTTTTGCTGCATTTGGTCTTCGCTGCTGTGCACAGGCTTTTCTCTAGTTGAGGAGAGCAGGGGCTACTCCTTGTGATGGTGCGTGGTCTTCTCATTGCGGTGGCTTCTCTTGTTGCGGAGCAGGGCTCTAGGCACACGGGCTTCAGTAGTTGTGGCACACAGGCTTAGTTGCTCCACGGCATGTGGGATCTTCCCGGACCAGG
>NW_006786605.1:0-1529 GCF_000442215.2 Lipotes vexillifer
AGCCTGTGCTCCGCAGCGGGAGAGGCCGCAGCAGTGAGAGGCCCGCGTACTGCAAAAAAAAAAGAGTCATAGGTTCGGGATGTCCCTGGTGGCACAGTGGTTCAGAATCCACCTGCCGGGCTTCCCTGGTCGCGCGGTGGTTGAGAGTCCGCCTGCAGATGCAGGGGACACGGGTTCGTGCCCCGGTCCGGGAAGATCCCACATGCCGTGGAGCGGCTAGGCCCGTGAGCCATGGCCGTTGAGCCTGCGCGTCCGGAGCCTGTGCTCCGCAACGGGAGAGGCCACAACAGCGAGAGGCCCGCGTACCGCAGAAAGAAAAAATTTTTTAAAAAAGAATCCACCTGCCAATGCAGGGGACACGGGTTCGAACCCTGGCCCGGTAAGTTCCCACATGCCAAGGAGCAACTCAGCCGGTGTGCCACAACTCCTGAAGCCCGCGTGCCTAGAGCCCGTGCTCTGCAACAAGAGAAGCCACCCAATGAGAAGCCCGCGCACTTCAACGAAGAGTAGCCCCCGCTCGCCGCAACTAGAGAAAGCCCTCACGCAGCAACGAAGACCCAATGCAGCCATCAATCAGTCGATCAATCAATCAATCAATCAAGTCCATAAATTAAAGAAAAAAAAAAGAAAGACAGTTCCCCCTTTAGAGCAAAGGGCAGGCATGCTTACTGACTGCTATATAACATTCAGGTTCTCTGAAATCAGGGATCCTCTTTGTAATAAAATCCATTGCATAAGCAGGCTTTCAACTGTGTTACTCCCGTGGGACCTGGGGGCAAAGGGAACAGATTCAAAAAGAGAAAACCCATACAATCAATATGAAGACTATAAAAGGAGACATCATTATAGATGGTACATTCATTAAAATGATTTTTTAATGACATAATGAAAACTTCTTGCAATATGTTTGAAACTTTAGACGAAAACAGCGAGAAAATATAATTTACCAAAACGTACTCGAGAAGTAGAAAACCCAAAGTGTCCTCTAACCATGAAAGAAAATGAATCAGTAATTAATTTTTTCCATAAGATCAGAAGCTTCAGAGAATTCTATCAAACATTCAAGAAAACATTCTTGTCTTAAACTCTTCCAGAGTTTAGAAAAAGAGAGTACATCTTTTCCAAAAATCCCTTTCACAGATTTTCCTGGAGGACCGGCCGTAGCACAGGAATAGACACCAGTCTTGGAGACTTACAGTTAAGGACAGAGTGGCAAATGTAGCTAAGTGTACTCTGGTCTCTCTTTCACATCACTTGTCCTTTTTTTTTTTTTTTTTTCGGCTGCCATTGGGTCTTCGTTGTGGTGCACGGGCTTCTCGTTGCAGTGGCTTCTCTTGTTGTGGAGCGCTGGCGCAGTAGTTGAGGCACGAGGGCTCAGTAGTTGTGTCTTGCGGGCTCTAGCACGCAGGCTCAGTAGTTGTGGCGCACGGGCTTAGTTGCTCCGCGGCGCGTGGGATCTTCCCAGGCCAGGGCTCGAAACCGTGTCCCCTGCATTGGCAGGCGGATTCTTAACCACTGTCCCACCAGGG
>NW_006786606.1:0-503 GCF_000442215.2 Lipotes vexillifer
CGAACCCGTGTCCCCTGCATCGGCAGGCGGACTCTCAACCACTGCACCCCCAGGGAAGCCCTCCCTCTCATCTTCTAACTTGCTTTACGAAATCACAACTCTCCTTATATGAAACTCTTCCCCCTTGCACCCTGCGCCTTGCACTGGACCGGGGGTGCAGAAAAGCACAAATCCAGGATGTTGTCACTCTGAATCCTACCCACAGGCCTCTGCGGGCCCTTCCCGTGCTGGCCGTCACTAGCGCTGTGTCTTCCTTCAGTCTTCTCACTTCTGGTGTCACCATCCACAGCGGAGAAGCTTCCACTGCAGGTGAAGCTGGTGAGTTAGGTACCGTGGTTTGTAAGAGTCCAATTCTGGAGCTCTTCTAGCCTCTTAGGCAATTTGATTTTGCTGTCAGATCCTGAAAGGGCCTGAGATTAGCAGAGGGCTTAACCATCTGGGGGCTTGATTGTTTAATTAGAATAAGAGAAAGCATTTTGAAAATTGCTGTGCTGGACAGCATT
>NW_006786606.1:518-21570 GCF_000442215.2 Lipotes vexillifer
TCCTGCTGGGACCCCTCCCGGGCTCCACTTGGGCTTCCAGTACCTCGAGTGATGAGCCCAGTATCACTGCTTGGTCTCAGTTGTCAGGGAGACGTTTCAAGCGACCCATGCGGGGAGCGAAATTGACAAACAGCCCGGTGGGGTAGGGGTGGGGGGTTGCGGGGGTGAAGTTGGTATCCGGCCTCCCAGGAAGATGTGGGGTTCAGATGAAATGAGCTCCTCCCCACGAGCACTCCAGTGAGGGGAATGGGTTCTGTGAATCCCGGAAATAGAGTTTGGGGGTGAAATATGTCTCCCACTCTCTCCCCAGGAAGCAAAGTCAAATCTTGAAGTGTCTCCACTTCTCAGAACTATTAGGTCATGCGCTCACTGACAAATGCATTTTTACAATGTGAGTTGTTTCTTTATATTCCTTACTGTTTCCCAGAATTCTCACACCAGCGGGCGGCGCCCAGTTGGAAGGGGATTCCCTGTGTGTGAGACCAGCCTTCGGTGTCTGGGAAGTGATGTCCGAGAAGGTAGGAACAGCTAGTCCAGCAGTCCCCAACCTGTCTGGCACCAGGGGCCGGTTTCTTGGAAGACAGTTTTTCCACGGTGGGAGGTAAGAGATGGTCCAGGTGGTAATGCGAGTGATGGGGAGCGATGGAAGCCCACCCTCCACTCACCTCCTGCTGTGAGGCCTGGTTGCTAACAGGCCATGGACAGGTACCAGTCCCCGGGGGTTGGGGAGCCCTGAACTAGACCACCTTGGGCAGAACTCTCAGGGCTTCTGAAAAGCAGGTTTCCAAGGGCAGTGCCTGGGAGCCTGGGATGTACTCAGCAGACACAGTGACCTGACCTTTGAGCTGCTCCTCCTGGATGAGCCCCTGGAGTGAGCAAAGCCCCCAGCTTCCCACCGGCAGAGTTCCAGGAGAGGCTCGTTGGTGAGCTGAGGCTGGCAGTGTCATGGGTGGAGCCCTCTCCCTTTTTGACTGTTGTCACCAGTGGGCATTGTTTTCCCCGGGGGTTAGGAAGGCAGAGTTGCGTGCACGTCCGCGGGCTGCAGGAGATGGCGCTGGGGTCCTTTCTCTGTGGATCCTCTCTAGGATCTCAGCCTGCACCCCAAACTCAGTGACCAGCAGGCAAATGTAGAGAGGATCAACGGGCCACGTGCTCCCACAATGCCAGGAAGCCAGATGGCAGTGTGCCCAGGCCGTACGTCCGGATGAGGACCTCCTCCAGGGCTTCAGGAGGCAGATGGGAAGAAATCGTCTCTCTCTTTTAGACATTGGCCAGAAGAGAGCGATGCCTTTCTGGGCGGTTCGAGCCCCAGGCACTTGGGAAGCCGGTGGAACCCAGGCTTTCTCAACCCTTGGGTGGCTTAAAACAGTGTGCTTGCCTGAGCGCATGCAGTTGTTGGGTAATTGTGGTGTGCAATCAGAGGTGAGAACAGCCAGGCTCCCTCTGAGCTTTTGGGTAGCACCGGGATGGAGAGGGCATCTTTCCAGCCTGTGAACGGGAAGACAGGATGGGGGCAGGAGATGGGTGTGCTGGGCCCCCTTCCTTTCTGTAGCTTGCTTTATCCCCCCAACCTTGCATGGACGATGTGGCTTTTAGAAGAGTAACACCTTTCCCTTTCCCTCATCTTTCTGCTCTAGATGTATGAGCAGTTTGCATCTGCAGAGTGGACCCCATTGCCCAGGATAACTTTCTGGCACCGAGCTAGGGTGAGAAGGTAGGGACATAGATTTCCAGTGCTCAAACCAATTTCTCAGATTCTCTCTCCCCAGCGAGGGCTGTAAGCCTATGGGAGCCTCACTCCCCATCACCTCCTCCTCTTTGTGGGTGGACGGTGGGTGGTAGGGATGTTTCTGGAGTAGGAGTCCTTTACCTGGAAACTTGAGGTCGGGGAGGGAGATTGCTATGTTCCCCACCCCAGCATTATGGTTTTACTTTAATGAATATACGAATATTTATAAGGACTATATTTGGTTCCTTCCAACGTAAATCCCATAAACTGATCTTTTCATAAGCCACGACAGTCTCCAAGAACTGCTCGAAGGTTTACAGTACACAAGAGAGCATGTGTGTAGATGCACACTCGCCTCATACACACTCACACAGCCTCATAAGGTAACACAAAGCAGGCAGCTGCCAAGAGGTAAGGCCTCCGAGGATTTACTCACCCTGCCCGTAGCCAGGCCTGGTGGCCTTTTTAACCAGGAAAGAGCTGAGGTTTGCAAGCAAAGGAGAATTTGGAAGATGATCCCAATGTGCTTCCCAGACTCCACCAGCCACTTACTTCCTCTCTTAAGTGGAGCTGCTGCGGGGCTGGCGGCGGGTGGAGTTGGCAGGGGGGCCAGGTCTTGGTTCTGCAGGATTTTGCCCCATGGGGCAGGGTAACCCTAACCCTAACCCAAACCCTGCCCCCGCTGTCCCACCTGGAACAGATGAGACATTTGAGACCCCTCTGCCCCCGGGCTCGTAGAGTAAGAGGATCTGCAGCTGAAAACTGCTCGTTCTAAGTGTTACTCTAACTGTGGTCTGGGGACTGTGATAAGTACTTTTATCAGTTAGTTGTCACCACAACCCTATGAAGTTGGGTCTATTATGATTCCATTTTACAAAGGAGGGAAGTAAGGAACAGAGAAGTTCAGTGATTTGCCCAAGGTCACACAGCTAGCACGTGGCAGAGGGGTACCCCCAAATCAGGGAGTTTGGCTCCTAACCACCGTGCCATGTTGTCCTTCTGGGTTTCTTTGGGATTTACAGTTTATTACCACCAGCCACTGATCGAAAGAAAAGAAGGTTAAACTTCCTTACTCCACATGCAAAAAAGAAACTCCAGATGAGTTAAATGCTAAATGTAAACATAAGTAAATCAAAAGTCGTGAAAGAGAATTTAAGCAATTATGTTTTACCCTTAGGATGGAGAAGTTTTAAGTCAAGACAGTAAACCTGGGGGGCGTATTAGAAAAGACAGATGTGTTTGACTATATAAAATTTTCCTAGTTACAAATTATACGATAAGTTAATCCAACGGGGTAATGATAAAATCGTGTGTGTGGGGTGGGGGGATGTGTGTGGAAATTTTCAACATGCACTGAAAGATTGCTTTTAAAAAAAAGCTTTTAAATTTATGAAAAAATTAGCAAACAAGTAGAAAAATGGGCAAGATATGTGAATAGGCAATTCAAAGGAAAGCAAGTCAAAAGACTCATAAATATATAGACAGATGTAGAACTTCATTAGTAATTAGTTAAATGCAAATTAGAATAATGTGGTTATCAAAAATTAAGAAGAGCGACACCCATTATTGACAAGAATTAAGGGAAAGATCTCAGATACTAGTGGTGGAAAAGTGAATTGTGTAGGCATTTGGGAAAGCAATCTAGCGATAACTACGAAAGTAAAAAATATGATACACACTTCTCAGTGATCTTACCCTTGGGACCCTACCTTATGGAAATAAATGCACCAACAAGTTAAGGATTTATGTAAATAAATTGTGTGCCAAACACTGGACACAAGATCATGCCCATGGGTTGGAGAATGCTTGAATAAACTTTGTGTATTCAGATAAAGAAATTGTGCAGCCATTGGAAACACGAGTTAGATCTGTACTAGTCGCTAGGAAAGATTGCCATGATGTATTCTTTTTTTTTTTTTTTTTTTTTTTTTTTTCCATTTCTCTTTGGAAATAATTGCAGACCTTTTGGAAAGTTGCAAAAGTAATACAAAGAGTTCCTGTATTCCCCTTCACTCGGGTTCCCCAGTTGTTAACTTTTTACCACATTTACTCTCTCTCTCTTTCTATGGGTAGATATGGATAATTTTTCATGATTTTTTCTTTTTGCCTAAGTATTTCAGTATGTTTCTTAAAAATGACGACGTTCTCTTATGTAGTCACAGTGCAAGTAGCAAAGTCAGCAAGGGAACGCTGGTATAATAGTATGACTTATTTTGCAGCCCTTTGTACCACTGCTGTCCTTTATCACAACAACAATAAAAAATTCAGTGTCTAGAATACAATCCAGGATCAACGTGATTCAGGACCCACACTGCATGTACTTGTCGTGTCTGTTTAATCTTCAACCTGGGACACCTCCTCAGCCTTTCACGGTCTCTCTTGACTTTGACATTTTTGAAGAGTGCAGGCCAGCAGAATGCCCTCAGTTTGACTCATCTGATGTTTTCTCATGATTAGATGTGGGTCGTGCATCTTTGGCAGGAGTATCATAAACAAGATGTTAACCTTTCTGAATGCCATGATATATTAATTTCATATTTTTAAGTACATTCATAATGCTGTACAACCATTGTCACTATCTAATTTGAAAACATTTTCATCGAATGTTTCCTAGTAAGAAACCCCATACTCTTTGGCTTTCACCGCCAAATCACCCACGCCTCCAGCTCCGGGCAACCGCTAATCTACTTTCTGTCACTGTATATTTACTTATTCTGGATATTTCATGTAAACAAAATCATGCATGTGGTCCTTTGTGTGTCTGGCTTCTTTCACTTAGCATCATATTTTCAGGAATCATCTGTGTTGTCACATGTGTCAATACTTTCTTCCTTTTTGTTTGTTTGTTTGTTTGTTTTGCGGTACGCGGGCCTCTCACTGTTGTGGCCTCTCCCATTGCGGAGCACAGGCTCCGGACACGCGGGCTCAGCGGCCATGGCTCACGGGCCCAGCCGCTCCGCGGCATGTGGGATCCTCCCGGACCGGGGCACGAACCCGCGTCCCCTGCATCGGCAGGCGGACTCCCAACCACTGCGCCACCAGGGAAGCCCACCCTCTTCCTTTTTTTTTGAAAAATATTTCATTGTATGGCTATGTCACATCTCATTTATCCATTCATCTACTGACGGACATTTATTTCCACCTTTTGGCTAATATCAATAATACTGCCATGAAAATTTGTAGAAGTTTTTGTGTAGGCATATGTTTTCATTTATCTTGGGTGTATACCTAAAAGTGGAATTGCTGGATCATATAGAAAGTCTGTGTTTAAAAAGATTGTGTTAGTCAGGATTCTCCAGAGAAGCAGAACCAATAGGATGTGCATATACAGAGAAAAAGATTTATTATAAGGAATTGGCTCATGTGATTATGGAGACCAGCAAATCTAAATCTGCAACGTGGGCCAGTGATAGAAGGCTGGATACCCAGGAGAGCCAGTGATGCAGATGAAGTCTGAAGGCATCACCTGGAGGATTGTCTCTTGCTTGGGTAGGCTGGTCTTGTTCTGTGAAGCTGTTTGTCTCTTTTTGTTCCTCTCTTTCATGTTGGGCACTTTCCTGAAATGTCTGATGATTCATCACTATCCATTCATGTTTAAGAAGGAGGCGTGAAATGGCAATTAGAAGTCTCGTTTCTTGTGCAGGCCTCATGGGCTGGGGTTTCGTTAGGGTGACTAGATTGTTGGCTGGACTTTCCGTAGGAGGATCCTCAAATCTGGAGATGTTTTCTCTGGGGATTCGAGATGTGCTGAATTTCTCACAAACCCTCTGACTTCTGGTGGTGGAGGTGGTATAGACCTGGCTAAGGGAATTCTGGAGATAGAATTTTGTCTGGCTCAGATTAAGATTCATTTGTCTTGCCTTTGGCTTGTCACATAGTTGGATCTGGGAATTTGGAAGCTGCCTCTGCCCCCACTGCAACTTCTTACTGCTCTTAGTATCCCAGAGTCTGGCACCTCCATGGTTCAGTTTGCTCAGTAAATATACCTGTTTCTATGGTGGGCTGGGTTGAGGGTGGGGCTGGGAGTGTGGAGGTAGAGTGACTTTTCTGCTTGGGATGGAGGAGGGACCTGCCATTCTTGGTTGGTGGCACTCAATTCAGCCCTTTCGTGTCCCGCCGTGGGATCCTCTCCAGTACTTTTAGTCTGTCGTCTCTCCTCAATGAGTATAATTCAGTCAAAGGGTTTATTGGGAATATTCCAGGTATCCAACATTAGGTCAAGTGCTGGGAGAGACCAAAAAGAAAAGACAAAGTCTCTGTTTTCAAGGAGCTTAGCATCTTAAGAGAAGAACTGCATGCACATAGCGACAACGGCAGGGGTATGTCCTACCTGCTGTGAGAGAGAAAGCAGTGTGAAGCTGTAGGAATCACAGAGGAGAGAGTGCCTCCAGCATGTCACGGGGCAAGGTTTCCTGGAGGAGGTAAGACCTGGCTGAGTTTTGAAGGGTGAGTAGGATTTCAGTAGGCAGAGATGGACATAGGGCAGGGAGTGAGGAGTGAAGGGAGAGGAGGCCTACCCACCTCTTTCCATGTATTTCTCCACCTGGGTCGGCAGCTCCTTTCTTTGTTGCCATGGCGTCAGCTCAGTCATTGGCACATGCTGGGCGCCTACAGTAGAAGGACTGGAGCAAGCGCCAGGGGAGGCCTCCAGCTCTGACTGCCAGAACAACTCTGCAGAACTGGCCTGCCAGGGGAGCTGCTGCCTCTGCCATGGTCAGGCAGGTGGGAAATCAGGAGACCAGCCCTGGAACCCTTGAGTTGAGGCTTATCACATCGTTTGATCTGGGAATTAGGAAGCTACCCCTGCCCCCACTGCAACTAGCTCTCAATGTCCATAAAGCTGGTGAGTGGCCCCTGGAATGCTTTTCAGAAAAAACCCATGTGTCTGTGGTCATGCTTGCCAGAAGCAATAGCAGAACTACAGGACAATGGCTACACCACTGTTAGGCCTCCAGAACCATGAGGAAATGCATCTAATTAATGGCACCTAGTTTGCATCTAGAACCTTAGCAGCAAAGGCTTTTAGATTTGCAGTACAGGAAGGCAAGAGGGGATACCAAATGCTGTCCAGCCATATCTTTCACATATCTCGAAAATAATGTGATTGGTCCTGGGCCTCTGCGAGTCCTTTAACAGTGTTTCTTGCAATACCCACTTCAGCTTGTAAAGCATATTTATGATGGTAAACCAGATAATGATGGTTATTCACCTGGGTTGATCCCTAAGCAGGATGCCAAGGCTCTCCTCTTACCTCTTTGGTACTGAAGGGGACTTGAACAACGGATTATTTTGTTCTTTGTAGAGAGTAAAAATCTTGTCTGAAAGTTTTGCTCAAGGACAGGGAGGTGGTGCCTCTAGAATTTGTGGCAACTGTATTGGGTGCCAACTCTGGGGTGGGAGGGCCACACATGTTGATGTTTAGTCAGCGTATAGCTTTGGGGGCATTTGTTCACGACAGTGAACCAACTATATGTCAGAGTTTCCTCCAACATGTCACGCTACTCTTTCTGCCTAGAGCAGCAGCCCTCTCCTCTTTGTACCTAACACCCCACTCTTTAAAACTCAACTTCCCTGGAAAGACCAAGCATCCCCTCAGAGAGGCAAACCAGACAGGAGTTGGGGTTTGCTTGGTGCAGCGTCCCCTTGACATTTGTCTCCTTTGCCCACCTTGAAGGGCTAGAGATCAGTATTACCAGGGGCAGTGGTGGGTGCCCATCGAGGGGGTTGTTCTTCCTGAGATGGTCTCCAGTTGGCTCAGCCACTGGGGAAAGGACGGGGGGTGGGGGGGTGAACTGGGGTGATGAGGCTGACCCTTCTGCCATTGGTCCAGCCCAGGCCAGAGGTTGCTTGAAAGTTGGCTTCCCTGAGGCAGGCAGGCCAGCAGGGTGGCGGGACCTCCTGGGATCTTGGAGAAATGGAGAGTCATCGTCAAGGTCATCTCAGGGGTGATCTCTCCCACGCCCTTCACTTGACAGAGGGAGAATCTGAGGCACGGAGAGGCTGTGGCTTATGTCCAAAGGTGGTTACTGAGTTCTGCAGGGCAAGTTCTGAGATCCAAGGCTTCTGATTCTCCGTAATTCCCCTACAAAGCCAGGACGAGCAGCATCTTGCTTTTAGCTGATGAGGTTGTAAGGGAGATGCCTTTTTATTTTTTTAAGCCAATTTATAAAAGTGGATGCTGCAGTCTTGGGCTTTGTACACCTCGGGGTAGAACAGATTCACGCAGACACTCCCGAGGATGCTGGCACCTCGATATAGGGAGGCAGGAGTTGCTGGCTGTGCCTTTTGGAGGTGAGAAGGCGAGAACCCAGGGAGGCTAAGTGATCCGCCCAAGGACAGATAGTAAATCAGGACACCTCCTCACCACGGTCATGGTCACGGTGTCTGCCCATTCATCCTCAGAACACACAGCTTCCCGAAAGATAGCTAATGCTTTCTCTGGAAACCCCCCAGCCCCCGGCCATGGCCCTATGTCTCAGTGTCCTGGGGGGCCTGTGAGCTGACCTTAGAGGCTACGGAATTTAGGGGCCTCTGGGCCAACGCTCATGCAATGGCTTGTCCTAAAGCAACGTTTCCCGGGACCCGCCCTGTAGCCTCTTCCCTGGAGCTGGGAACTAATGGTGGCCACCTGAGCTCTGGCTCTTGAATTTCATAATGTGCTTCTGTTTTGCACAGAGTAAACCACATGCTGTTTCTTAACCGGGCAGAGAAGTTCTGGGTTCGCTTCTTTGTAAGTGATGCTGTTAGGCAAGCCCTGTGTTGAAACACAGCACAGCTTCTAAAGCTGTTTTGGCTTTTGGCTTTTGTCCAGAAGCCTCAGCCCTTCGCTGGCGGTCAGCACAGACCAGCCTGATCCCGAAGGCCCAGAGATGTCGAGGAGAAAGAACTGATAGGCCGGGCTGCTTCCTGGTGGGGGTCGGTCAAGTCACCACACACCCTCTGAGTCTCAGTCTCCACATCTTTAAAATGGGACTCAAAGCACGCTCCCCAGCGAATGCTAGAGAATGAACTGAATAATGTCTTTGGTGCACCTCACTCTGCCAGCTCCCTTTCCAACTTCCCTCCCCCGAGCAACTGAGTCCCCAGGTCCCTGCCAGGGACCCCTGGAGAGGTTGAGGAGAGTCACTCCAAGGTGTCTGGTGCTGGGTGGGGGGTAGGGAGGATGCATCACACAGAGTAGAGGCGGAGAAGCATTCGTGCTGCTGCTTCCCTTCCCGCTGTGAACAGTTCTAGAATGAAGGCATCCACCTGGGCGGTGAGATGCCAACAGCTGGGTCTGGGAAGCAGAGGTGGGGTTTATTTCCCGTCAGGGAGCATGGCCAGACCCCTGGTGTCAGCAAGCATCCCAGGGGAAGCAGATTTGCCCCCTGGTGTTTCTGCAGGAGTGTTGTTGTTCAGCGTGTTGGCAGGGCTGGGGAGCCACGGGGGTGCTGGGGCAGCCAGAGCTGCTACCCCACCCTGCGAGGGGGCAAGGAGAGGGAAGCAGAGCAGGGAGCAGGGATTTGCCCAGTCTCCTCTCACCTCCCCCTGAGGGATGCAGGGAAAGCCTGCACATGGAGGGTGTGTGCGCATATGCGCGCGCAACGGAAACACCCAGTTCATCCTCGAAGCGCTCTGAGCCTCACAAAACTGGGCCAACAATCCGTGCCCCGCCTGCCTCTAGGGGTGGTCCTGTCAGCAAACTCCTCAAACCTGTGGGCGAAGGCACCTCTGCCAGGGGCGGGGTGCGGAGGCAGAGGGCAGAGTGGCGCCCTGAGGACGAAGCAGGAGCTGTAACTTTCTCCCCTGTCCGCTTAGAAATGAGTGTGACATTTTGAGTCCAACTGCATCATATTATCCCCAATTGTTTTCATTACAGAGAAGATTTAAAATTACTTACCAGTTGAGTCCTTTTGACTCTGGGAAAACAAAGCAGGTTTAACTTGTGGTTTCGTGTCCCCCTCCACGTCCCCCCAACCTAGGGCTTCTCTGGGAGTAGCAGCCCTGCCCAGCAGGAGCCACAGTGCAGAAGTTCTGCTGCCAGTTCTGTCCCGGTAGCAACTACTTGCCCTGCTGGGTCGCACAGGCGAGCACGAGCACGGCTGTCTCCTCTTCCGTGGTCAAGTTGAGAAGGCGGGAAGCCGCTCTCAGGGGCCCTGCAGGTGCCAGCTTCAAATGCTTCCTCCCCTGAGGTGTGAAACAGGGAAGGGGCAATGGCTGGACTAATACCTGGCAGGCGGGTGGTGGTCCAGGTTTTGGGGGAAGATGGAGGTGACGCTAGTTTAACCTACTGGGGAAATTGAGAAACGAAATTGAGCTATTTGTAATGAGGTGGATGGACCTAGAGTGTGTCATACAGAGTGAAGTAAGTCAGAAAGAGAAAGACAGATACCGTATGCTAACTCATATATGGAATCTAAGAAAAAAAAAATGTCATGAAGAACCTAGGGGTAAGACGGGAATAAAGACACAGACCTACTAGAGCATGGATACCAAACGTAAAATAGATAGCTAGTGGAAAGCAGCCGCATAGCACAGGGAGATCAGTTCGGTGCTTTGTGACCGCCTAGAGGGGTGGGATAGGGAGGGTGGGAGGGAGGGAGACACAAGAGGGAGGGGATATGGGAACATATGTACATGTATAACTGATTCACTTTGTTATACAGCAGAAACTAACACACCACTGTGAAGAAATTATACTCCAATAAAGATGTAAAAAAAAAGCTCCCAACCCAGAAAGTCTCCACGAAGGAAGGAGAGAAAGAAAAAAGTTTATCATCAAATAAGCATTAACCAGAATGTGATGCTCCTCTCCGGCCGTCTGCTGAGAGATGGCAGAGGCAGGAAGGAATCTCACCGCTCCTGTAGCTCAACGGATGCAGCCATCGCGTCCTCGTCCTCAAGGTAAACGACAGCTAGTCCTCATGTTGAGAGGACTTGTCGGCACCTCCTTCCACAGAGCTCATCTTAAATTTACCTGGTAATTAGAGTCACCATCTGGGTTAGTTCAATGATTTTATGCCCAGGAAAGGTAAACGTCTGTCTTTCTGCTAGGAAGGAGTTTTGCAGCTTGGAGCCTGGCACCTGCTGAAGGGCACCTCCTGCCCACCCACAGAAACTGGGAGACAGGCCTGTTTCCCTCCGTGTTTCCATCTCAAAGACCTGGCTCCCAGGTCCTCAGGAAAGACACACCTAGAGCTGGCAAGAGGCTTACTTAGGTTCTAAGAAAGATGGACATACATTTCAGAGAGACAGAGAAAGAACGTACACATTTTCTAAAGTAAATCATGCTCTGAGAAAAGGGAGACAGAAAAGCCTCTTCCCTTGTTTTCAACAAGGAAGTCAGCCTCTTGCTTTTAATTTGTAACTACCCTTCCAGCCCCTGCGTGGGAAATGAACAGCAAGTTCCAAGGTGAGAGTCACCCCATCCGGCTAGCTGGGTCTCCCGTCACAGGCTTGCGGGATGTGGGGTGTGGTTTAGACTGGTTCAGGCGGGGCGTGGGCACCCTGCGGGCGGGCTGTGCAGAGGGGACCGCCGGCATGGGCGCAGGTCTCCCTGGGGTCTCTGTGCAGGTGAAGTCGAGGCTCAGGAGGTGTGGGGCTAGGACGAAACCAGACAGCCAACTGGGTTTCTGAAAACTCGGTGTTAACGTTCCTCCCAGCAGAGAGCTCACGTCGTGGAGCTCAGACAAGCCTTGCTCCCCACCGTGTCCACATGTCACAGGTGGACACCCCTCAGCAGGAGGGGTCTGGGCAAAGCTGAGGACTGACCTGGTGCCCAGTGGGTAATATTGTGGGATCCGCTGGGCAGCCGGGGAATCTGGCTCCCACCAGCCCGAGCCTTTCACGGAAGGACAGACACCAGTGCGCCCTGGCCTGGCCCCGGCCCAGCTCAGCAGGCTGGGGCCGAGCGTGGCAGGTGCCGAGGGCCCGGCTGGAACCTGGGAGGAGGAGGAAGGCTGCCTAACCCCCTCTTCCCTGTTGGGTTCTCTTCCTCTGCCCTCAGGTGATCCTCCGAGATGAGAGGGACACACACACACACACACACGCACACACACACACACGCACGCACGCACGCACATACAGAACGGGAGGGTGACAGAGCGAGACAGACTCATCTGGTGGTTTGCCTGGGGATCCGGGACAGTCTTATACTTTTTTCTCACATATGGTCCAAGATCTACTTCAGACTCAAGTGGGCCAGTTACAAATGCAGATTCTTGGGCCGTGTGCACTTCCAGCACTGGACACTGGCAGCGGCCCTGGAATCTGCATTTCTATCCAGCCTCCCCTGTTCTCCTCACACTGGAGGAGCTTGGCAGAGGGGCTCCTCCAGAGATGGCCTGCCTGGGGAAGGGGTGCTGTCCTCTGAATCTGCCACTTCCTGCGTGGGGGCCCTTGGGCAAACCACCTAACCTCCCTCTGTCAAAGCGAGAGAGCCCTGCACAGCAGTTTGGGGAGGGGTTACATGAGAAAACGTATTCACAAAGGTCATAAAACTGCAAAGGGCCAAGGAGAGAAATAAAGTACTGTTGCTACCTGGGAATCCTCCAGGCCTTTAAGCATCCTGATGTTTGGAAGATACTGAGTCCCCTAAAGCATCAAGCTCTCTTGTCCCACTAGCTGGGTCCACTCCTTTGAAAGATGTTCAGAGGAGACTCCAAAGGGCACTCCAGACCCAACCTGCTCCGTTTGGGGAAGTGCACGAGGCCCCAAGTCTGCGCATGCTGGCACCAGGCACCAGTGACGTCATCTACATCTTGCCCAGGTAGGAGGGAGCCGCGTCCGCTTGCTCCACTAGGGGCGCCGTCGAGGTCGCAGTGCCCGGGCTCCTCCTGCAGGACCCATGTTCCTCCGGGTCTCATTTGAGGTCCAAATGAGCACCTTACACGACGTGAGGAAGTAAAATACACGACCAGGTACCCATGGGTCCCGCCTTCAAGGGTGTGGGGTTACAGTCTTGTTGAGGCCAGTGGGCTGCGTTGAATATTTGCATTTCTTTTTCTTTTTTTTTTTCTTTTGCGGTTCGCGGGCCTCTCACTGTCGTGGCCTCTCCCGTTGCGGAGGCACAGGCTCAGCAGCCATGGCTCACGGGCCCAGCCCCTCCGCAGCATGTGGGATCCTCCCGGACCGGGGCACGAACCTGCGTCCCCTGCATCGGCAGGCGGACTCTCAACCACTGCGCCACCAGGGAAGCCCAATATTTGCATTTCTATATAATCTTGGCACAATGCTAATTTGACGGTCAATAGATTCTTATGGAATTGAAGAGTTTTTAGCGCCCTGTTTTTCTCAGATCTGGCCCTATGGGAATCTAATGAAATAAAAAAATAAAATAATAATAATAACTTCCTATAACTCAGACACCAGAGCTAACTGGGTTATCTATGAATTATCTCCTTTAACACTCCCAACAATTTATAAGCAGGTACTATCACCTCTTAACCTACTGATGAGGAAATGGACGCTCATAGCAGTTAAATCAAGGGCCCAAAGTCATACAACTGCCGGTAATGGGGCTGGAACCAAACCCGTGTTAGTTCTTTCCTGGATTCTTTTTCCTCTGAATTAATAAATAGTCCTTTATAAAAATGCAAACGCTGTAGTAATGGCTGCTCCCCTCATGCCCAGGCTCACCCAGAAGAATTATGGTAAGAAGGAAAATGATATTTCACAGGTAATAGTGTCTTCTATGTGTACGACTTTGGTTTCATTTATTTATTTATTCATATGTTTTGGGGCTTATTTTTTTAAACCATTTCAAAGGACATTCACAAACTCCATGCTGTTTGATCCTCACATCAGCCTGGTGAGCCAGCTGGTCAGGGAAGGTATTGCTGTGTTTTCTTTGAGGAAGGAGACTCAGAGAGGCTGTGATTTGCTCAAGGACCACGCGCAGGGAAGTGACAGGGTTTTGCCTGAAACAGGAGACTGGTCACTCCCATCCCAGGAAAGCCCAGGGGACCCAGAGCCCAGGGGGCACTTGCAGGGCTGGGGGGTCTCCAGATCTTGGGTTGGGGGCTCAAAGGCTGAGTAGCTTTAAGTCAGTCAAAAAAGCTTCAGTCTCCTACTTGATAAGAGTCATGGTGTTTGGACCATTGTTAATTGAGAAAATATACGCATATGGATACAAAAAGCAATGATGGATTCACCAATGCTCTCAGTTTTTTAATTTTATGGGTCAATAACAGAATCTCTATATCCTTGGTAAGTGATAAATTGTGCACGTGAAAATATAATGAATCTACTCTCCTGATAAGTCCCCGGGGGTGGGGGCATGGGGGAGGGTAAGGATTTCAGGACCTCTTGCAATTCCTGATTTCTCCATTCTCCATCCTTGCCCACCTCTGCCCCTCACCACCACCCCAGGTTTGTAAGAAAAGCTGCAGAGGATGATTCGTTTCAGGGCCACCTGCCAAAGTGTTGGAAATGAGGATCTTCTGGGGTCTAAGGAGAGAGGGGGACCACCCTGAAGAAAGGCCTCTTGGAATAGAGTCTGCGTTGCCGGCTATCTGACTCAAGGGGCAAAGGTCAGCAACGGGACTGGCATTAGACAGAGCTGCAGCGGCGACCCAGAGCGGGATTGGGAAAGGTGGTCTTGTGATGAGTTGCCAGGAGGAAAGGCTCAGCCAGTGGGATTCTGCATGGGGTGCAGGTAGGTTTGGGAGGCACTGAGGTATTCAGATGCTTTTTATTTTTATGGGTATACTATTTTATTGACATTTAGATTTCACCAACAGTGAGCTCAAATATATGCTGGCCGTACGTTTGGAGTTTTGAAATCAAGATAAATGCACAGACACCTCTAAGGGTGTGATGTATTTAACGCTGCACGATATATTCAACAATTAGACAATCTAAGGGGTGGTAGAACTATACACTTAGGAACACTTAGGAGCACAAGTATAGGGACAAGCCCTGGAACTGGAGGAAAAAACCCGCCATTCAGGATGGAACAGAGCTCCTTGGTTGCTGACAGAATCTCCCCTTAACTTCAGACTTGAGACAAACCGAGGGAGTCTGTCACTATACAAAAACCACTGAATTCAGGACAAACAGCCACAGGACAGGTTGGCCAGAGCCAATTCGGATTGTGGGGACCAGTCTGAAGCGAGCAGGGTTGGCTGGAGGCTGGAAATGTTGCAGCTGAAGTGCAGGATCTGTAGATTAGAGCAACTGTCTGCTAAAAACTGCTTGTTTCCAAACAGGTTCCTAAGATGCTTTTCCCAAACAGGGCAGGTGCTGCTTACAGCAGTGTCGTGTCAGCTCTGCTGCAGCCCTCAGAGGCTAGGAAGGGATGGGGACTCAATGCGGATCACCTGTGTCCTTGTACTCTTCCTGGGGGACAGGAAGATGGGTGGAGTATAGCTCTCTTATTTTTGCCTCTGTAGAGAATGAACAAGGGAAATTTTCTCTGCTCTCCAGTATGTGTAGGCAGGCTGAGCCTTTGGATTTTGAATTCTGGCCTCTTTTGTTATAGGGGGGTAAACAAGTACTTTATATGCTGTTGGACAGAATATGCCCTTGTGAAAATAAATGAAAAGTACCCACGTGAGAAAAGCTAAGACTATTTAGGCAGAGCTGGTGAGAGTGAGGGAGTCAACCATCATCGTTTGTGTTTTGACAGAGACTCAAAGACAAGCGGAGGAGTGGGAAAGCTTGATAGTGGAAGAGGGAAGGTTTCAGGGGTGCCCTGATTGGAGGTGGTTGACATGAGGAAGCTGGGGGGAGGCTCACTAGAAGCCGGGTGTCATATGAGATTGGCTAGGGGTGTGTATTTGGCATTCTCTGGCTGGTCCTAAGTTAGAAGTGCTCAGGAGATGGGGACAAATATTAAGGCAACTGTCAGTTACTAACCAAGTCCTGGCTATTTGGGGCCAATTGTTACAGGGATTATCTAATTTCCTGGGCTGGTTACTATAGAAAATGGGTGGGCTTCCTGGCCTGGTTGCTGCAGATTGTGGGTCAGAATTCTGTTTGTATATATGGTCTGGCCATTGTCTGTCTGTCTATTTAGCCTCTCAGCCCTTCCCCCTCCAGCAGATCTGAGCCCATTAAGCGGATTCGCCTGGGTTGACCCCGGCGAGTGAGGAATGGGATAGCAAGGGTGGAGTTTGGTGAGATTTGGTTGAAGAAAAACAAGTTGTGATTCAATGGAAAACTATGCATCATCTATAGTACCCCCTTTGGGGTTGGGTTATCAGAGTCTAGCCCTGTTCATTACCTGGAGCTATTCCGCCACTCATTGTAAGTTGTAAGAAACTGAGAGGCATGGAAATTGGGTCCTGTCCTGTAGAGATGTGACTGGCTTCCCCCTACCCTCTTGGAAAAAAACAGTTTTGTCTCCATTTGTAATTCATCCCAACATTGCTTTTTCCACACAAATTGTGCTGTTTTGGCTTTTCCTTTGATCCCGTTATAACATCTGCAAGTATCCCTCATGCCTTTTAAATACATGTTTATTTGTATATTTGTATGAGAGTCATGGTTTTACCTTTTTCTCGAAAGTATCTTTTAATGCTGCGTGTGTGTATGTGTGGATGTGGATGGATGGATGGATGGCCGCAGGTGTCCCTGGGTACCAGGTATGAAGCAGTGTGACCTTGAGAGTGATGAAGGGCTTTGGGGCTGGGCTCGTCTGTCCGGAGAGGGTTTTTCGTGTGGCCCCCGGGCAGAGGGAAGATATTGGTGGTGAGGTCCTTCCTATGGATTCTTGTATGACCCTGGACTTGACTGAGATTGAATTTCTCACCAGCTCTGGCTAAGGTATGTGTGTCTGTGTTTGGAAAGGGGCAGGCTCAGGGCCAGATTTAATTTGGTTTGGAAAAATTAAGAAGTTTGATGTTTCCTGCATCTAAGATGGATGGGGCCAGTGTCTTGGCTGCTGGATCTTGGAGGTTGGTCTGGGCTTGCTAAGAACTTTTGTGTAGCCATGTGTCTGCATAACAGACTCACTACAACTCCGGTGGGTTTGGAGACAAGGCAGGGTTTGGAGACTTGGTGTGCAGATGACTGGTACAGAGGTTCCTTAGAAAACAAAAATAGAGATACCATATGATCCTTCAATCCCACTCCTGGGCATATAGCCAGAGGAAAACATGGTCCAAAAGGATACATGCACCCCAATGTCCATTGCAGCACTGTTTACAATAGCCAAGACATGGGAGCAACCTAATTGTCCATCAACAGAGGAATGGATAAAGAAGATGTGGTACATATACACTGGAATATTACTCAGCCATAAAAAGAATGAAATAACGCCATTTGCAGCAACATGGATGGACCTTGAGATTATCATACTAAATGAAGTAAGTCAGGCAAAGATAAATATCATATGATATTGCTTATATGCAGAATCTAAAAATATGATACAAATGAACTTATTTACAAAACGGAAACAGACTCATAGACTTAGAGAATGAATTTATGGTTACCAGGATGGGGGAAGGGTTAGGGGTGGGGATAGATTAGGGGTTTGGGATTGACATGTACACATTGCTATATTTTAAATGGATAACCAACAAGGACCTACTGTATAGCACAGGGAACTCTGCTCAATATTCTGTAACAACCTAAATGGGAAAAGAATTTGAAAAAAGAATAGATACGTGTATGTGTATAACTGAATCACTTTGCTGTACACCTGAAACTAACACAACATTGTTAATCATTTATACTCCAATATAAAATAAAAAGTTAAATTCAAAAGTTAAAAGAGATAAACAACGAAAAATTTAAAAAAAAAAAAAAAAAAGAAAGGGAGGGGCCTGGAAGGTGAGTGTGACGATCGCATTTCATACTCTCAATGACTAAAAGCAGCAGCCATGACCATCACAACACAGAAACTTTCCCCAGTAAGACAGAATCGAGCTCTGCATACCTGAAACACTTACTGGAGAAAGAGTGCAGGGCACTGTCATGAGTGAGCATTTGGTCATCCTTCCTGCCCAAGCCTGGACCTGACTCCTGAGACCTGGGCCAACACTGTGGGCAGGGAGTGGCCAGCTGGGCTTACAATGATGAGAACGGTGAGCTACCAGGAAGTGAGGGCGTTTTGGGGGGAAAACGTGCCACCTTGGGGAGGAGGCCTGGAACCTTGGCTCGACGGCTCAGCTGAGATGCTGGGGCAATGGCAGCTCTCGGAGGCCAAGAAATCATGTTGCTGAGGAAATGCCTGGGGCTCCTGGGGCTCATGCTCCAGTGTCTTTGGCTGGGTGACCTATCTGTGGGTACCTTTCAGGGACCTGGTTGTTCTAGCTCCTTTTAAAAACCTTCCAGGTAGGGGTTGAAGTTTGGGATTTGAGATCACTGGGTACTGGCAGAGGTTTTTGGTCTTGGAAATGGAGAGACTGAATACACAAATGGACAACAGCCGGAAAATATATAAAACCAGAACTCTGACCCATAATCTGCAGCAACTTGTCCAGGAAGCCAGACTGTTGTCTGTAAGTTAGCCTTGTCAAAAGTCAGAGTACTGCTCTAGCAGCCAGCCCAGGAAGCCAAACTATAACCCCTGTAACGATTGGTCCCAAATGGCCGGGACTTGATTAACAACTGACAACTGTTCTAGTTTTTTTGTTTTTTTTTTAAGTTTAAAAACATGTTTTTTAAATTAATTAATTTATTTACTTTTGGCTGCATTGGGTCTTCGTTGCTGCACACGGGCTTTGTCTAGTTGCGGCGAGCGGGGGCTACTCTTCATTGTGGTGCACGGGCTTCTCATTGCGGTGGCTTCTCTTGTTGCGGAGCACGGGCTCTAGGCGCGCGGGCTTCAGTAGATGTGGCTCGCGGGCTCTAGAGCGCAGGCTCAGTAGTTTGTGGCTCACGGGCTCAGTTGCTCCACGGCATGTGGGATCTTCCCGGACCGGAGCTCAAACCCGTGTCCCCAGCACTGGCAGGCGGATTCTTTACCTTTTTTAAAGAAGATGTTGGGGGTAGGAGTTTATTAATTTATTTATTTATTTTTGCTGTGTTGGGTCTTCGTTTCTGCGCGAGGGCTTTCTCTAGTTGTGGCGAGTGGGGGCTACTCTTCATCGCGGGGCGCTGGCCTCTCACTATCGTGGCCTCTCGTTGCGGAGCACAGGCTCCAGACGCACAGGCTCAGTAGTTGTGGCTCACGGGCCCACTTGCTCCGCGGCATGTGGGACCCTCCCAGACCAGGGCTCGAACCCGTGTCCCCTGCATTAGCAGGCGGATTCTTAACCACTGCACCACCAGGGAAGTCCCAAGTGCCCTAGATTTTGTCCCTACTTCCAACTTAGGACCAACCAGAGAAAGCCAAACACATATCCCTGACCAATCACATAGGATGCCCAGCTTCTCGGGACCTGGCAACAGCCTCCAATCAGAGCACCCCTGGAGCCTTCCCTGTTTTCCATTATAGAGCTTTCCCACCCCTCCACCTGCCTTTGTGTTCAGCCGAAACCAAGTGACGGTGGATAACTCCCTCGCTATTGGCAGTTCTGAGTAAAGAGCTGTGACTGGTTCTCATCTGAGTGGTCTGTTTATGGAAACAAAAGCTTGGATCTGACCCATGGTGAAACCTATCACAGAGTGGGCAGGGCCAGCTCAGAGGGCTCCTGACTCAGAGCCCCTCCCAGTTCCTGGAGTTGGAGCGAGATTGGGGTGGGGGGTGACACAAGGCTTGGGCAACAGTGTCAGTGGATCCTTACTGGGCCCCGAGGGCAGGGAGACAGGAGGAGGTTTCACAAGAGCGGAGGTCCTGACTGCTGCTTCAGGCTCCTGGGAACTTCAGAGATCTGGGAGCCCTTGAGGGCCCGATGCTGAGTCAAGGGGTCCCCAGAACCCAGCACAGGCCTTTGTGGCTGCCTGCAGCCGTGTCCCCAGCACTGGCAGGCGGATTCTTTTTTTTTTTTAAAGAAGATGTTGGGGGTAGGAGTTTATTAATTTATTTATTTATTTTTGCTGTGTTGGGTCTTCGTTTCTGCGCGAGGGCTTTCTCTAGTTGTGGCGAGTGGGGGCTACTCTTCATCGCGGGGCGCTGGCCTCTCACTATCGTGGCCTCTCGTTGCGGAGCACAGGCTCCAGACGCACAGGCTCAGTAGTTGTGGCTCACGGGCCCACTTGCTCCGCGGCATGTGGGACCCTCCCAGACCAGGGCTCGAACCCGTGTCCCCTGCATTAGCAGGCGGATTCTTAACCACTGCACCACCAGGGAAGTCCCAAGTGCCCTAGATTTTGTCCCTACTTCCAACTTAGGACCAACCAGAGAAAGCCAAACACATATCCCTGACCAATCACATAGGATGCCCAGCTTCTCGGGACCTGGCAACAGCCTCCAATCAGAGCACCCCTGGAGCCTTCCCTGTTTTCCATTATAGAGCTTTCCCACCCCTCCACCTGCCTTTGTGTTCAGCCGAAACCAAGTGACGGTGGATAACTCCCTCGCTATTGGCAGTTCTGAGTAAAGAGCTGTGACTGGTTCTCATCTGAGTGGTCTGTTTATGGAAACAAAAGCTTGGATCTGACCCATGGTGAAACCTATCACAGAGTGGGCAGGGCCAGCTCAGAGGGCTCCTGACTCAGAGCCCCTCCCAGTTCCTGGAGTTGGAGCGAGATTGGGGTGGGGGGTGACACAAGGCTTGGGCAACAGTGTCAGTGGATCCTTACTGGGCCCCGAGGGCAGGGAGACAGGAGGAGGTTTCACAAGAGCGGAGGTCCTGACTGCTGCTTCAGGCTCCTGGGAACTTCAGAGATCTGGGAGCCCTTGAGGGCCCGATGCTGAGTCAAGGGGTCCCCAGAACCCAGCACAGGCCTTTGTGGCTGCCTGCAGTGGGGCGGCCCCCAGTATGTGCAGAAGGTCCGGGACTGTAGGAGGAGAGGCAGGCCCACGAGCAGGTGAGAAGACCAGCCAGGTGTGGACGGGGTTACAGGTGTTAAGTGTTTTGTGTTTTTTTTTTTTTTTTTTTTTTTTCTCCCGCTGCGGAGCACAGGCTCCGGACGTGCAGGCTCAGCGGGCATGGCTCACGGGCCCAGCCGCTCCGCGGCATATGGGATCTTCCTGCACTGGGGCGCGAACCCGCGTCCCCCACATCGGCAGGCGGACCCTCAACCACTGCGCCACCAGGGAAACCCTCAGGTTAAGTTAAGTTTTAACTTAAAAAATTATTTGACATAATTTGACATTTAGAGAAAAGTTGCAAGAATAGTAAAAAGAATTCCCACAACATTCACCTAGTTTTGCCAAATGTTAACATTTTAGTGTTTATTTTGTTCTTCTCAACTGCCTTCCCTACCCTGTGTGTGTGTGTGCGCGCGTGTGTGTGTTTATTTTTTCCTGAACCATTTAAGAGTAAGTTGTAGGCGTATCTTTTTTTTTTTTTT
>NW_006786606.1:21711-29835 GCF_000442215.2 Lipotes vexillifer
TGCATCGGCAGGCGGACTCTCAACCACTGCGCCACCAGGGAAGCCCTAGGCGTATCTTTTTATTCCTAAATACCGTAGGGTGTATTTCCTGAAAGCAAGGAATGCTTTTATATAACTGCAGCACAGTGATCAAAATCATGTCCTTTGGGCTTCCCTGGTGGCGCAGTGGTTGAGAGTCCACCTGCCGATGCAGGGGACGCGGGTTCGTGCCCCGGTCCGGGAAGATCCCACGTGCCGCGGAGCAGCTGGGCCCGTGAGCCATGGCCGCTGAGCCTGTGCGTCCGGAGCCTGTGCTCCGCAGCGGGAGAGGCCACAACAGTGAGAGGCCCGCGTACTGCAAAAAACAAAAAATCAGGTCCTTTGCACGATATCCTTATCCAATTACAGACCTTATACCAATTCTCCCGTTTGTCCCAATGATGCCCATTAGAGCCGAAGGTCATTCCTAGCATCTGGGTGTCCTCGCTCTTCAGCCTCCTTCCTCGGGACCAGGTCACTGTCTTTTTTGTGTTTCACAATGTTGACCCTTCAGAAGAGCGTGCGTGAGGCACTCTGTGGAAGGTCCCTGCTCTCTGTCCGGTGTTCGCTTGTGGTTAGATTCAGGTTTGCACCTTTGCTGGGAACCCTGGGGTCAGGCCGACCTCCTATCATGCCTCAGGTAACTGACTTTGAAACCATGTGGGCGTCTGGGACTCCGTGTGTGGTTCTGAGTTGCAGCTGTGCCCCAGGGGCTACAAGAATTCTGGTCAGGAGACCCCAGGCCAAAGGTCAGCTGGCCTTCTGGTAAAAAGCCCCTACCTCAGTGAAGGCTTCCTGCCATGTCTGTGGCAGTCAACAACCAACAGAATGTCAGGATGGATTTTCCTGGCCTATAACAGTGACCTATTGATGTGTGTGATGTGATCGAGTCCCGCGCCCTCCTTGCTGAGATGAAAGGCCCATGTTGTAGAGAACATTCTCCACTCCTGCGTGAACAAGACGTCAGGACTCTCCACAGGGACGATGCCCCACTCATCCTGAATCCAGCCCAGGTCACAGATGGGTTCCAGCCACCTGATGCCGGCTTGGCTTTGGCTTGAATGGATATTCTATGCCAGGTGTAGTCTGGAGCACACTGGCACTTTCTTGAGCCTACCTAATAGGATGTACGAACATCTTTTGTCCTTGCTGGCTAATACACGAGATTAGTTCAGCAACGCCTGTGTATGTGTGAGGCAAAAGTTGGTCTTAGACTTGCTTTCATTGTAACCTGGTGGCCGGCTGTGGTGGGAGCTGCCGGTGTCACTGGCGACCTGGGAGTCGTCCCTGGCTGACGTCACCTTCTAGGAAGTTCCTTCAGTCCTGCCACAGAACGGCCTTCGTATACATCAGCTCCTTTCCCATGTCTCCTTTCATGGGAACCAGGGTGTGCAGTGGAGCGAATGGCAGGTCATCAGGGTCAGGGATCTGTGGGGATGGACTGCGTCCTCAGGGCCCCGTCCCCCAAGGCCGGGCCAGGCACCAGGGTCACTCTGGCAGGTGCAGGAGGTTATCTGTGGCAGGGCCAGTGGGGCTCGTTGTACCAGCTCTGACTTACCCCCGTCCCTCACCCTGCACCCCGTCTTCCGCAGAGGCCACTGCCTTCCAACCACCTGGACCCGTTTCCTGGCCTCTGGCCTCTTTTCGCCGGCAGATGCCTGCGCACGGCCAGGAAGGAGGGCCTGCAGGTCCCGGCCTGACCTGGGAGAGGAGTCTGGAAGGAACCAGGTCAGAGGCCTGGCAAGGCTGACTCGACACTGAGCCAGGCGCCCAGGGCTCCCTGAATTCCCTCCGACGGCAGGAGGTAGGTGCCAGCCCCTGGGGTGGGGCTGTGCATGTCTGTGAGGCCAGGAGCCCTGGCAGCCAAGGCTGGGAGCGGGCAGGCCATTCCTCGACCCCCAGACACACACAGCGTTGTTTCCAGGGGGATTTCACCTCCCACCAGCTGTCTCTCTAGGTGCCTTGAGCCACTGCACTTCAGGCTGGTTTCTCGTGCCCAGGGCATTAATGAGTTGGGCTTAGTTTTGCTGTAGTTGCCAGCATCTACTGGTGCTTTACTTGTGCCCGGCACTTTGCTGCATGCTGGTTTAGTCCTACAACAACCCTGGATTGATATTGTTATTGTCCTGATGTGCAGAGGAGGAAACAGGTCCAGAGAGATTAGGAATTGTGTCCAGGCCACTAATGAGCAGAGAATCGTGGTCACCTTTGTCTCAGCTCCTTGAACTCTTAGTAAATGTGCGTTAGACTCGGTGGGATTAGTGACTGTTACTGCTCCGGGGTTCCCCATCCTTGAGCATCCTCACCTTTATCTCTAAGGGCCGTTGAAGATCAGGGTGCAGACTCTACCCCCGGGGCAGGGCGGGGGCTGAGCTTCTGTCTGGCACCCACCACTGTGCTGTGCTGAGCCTGGGACCCGGCGTGGACCCTGGAGGGCGACCAGGCGTGAGGGAGTGCGTTTGGAGAGGGCCTCTCACCTACCCGTCCTTGGAAGGCATTTTGCCTTTGGCCTCATTCCACCTTGGCAAGAGTAACAAAGCGATTCGCTTCTTGATGGAATGTGATGGGCTCACCCATCAGTGTGAATTGCGGGTTAGCAAAAGAAGATGGTAAACAAACACGTCCCATTTCTTCAGGGACGTGACATTCTGGAGTGAAGCTTCTGTTGCTACATGCTGGGAACTTAGAGGATGGTTTCAGTCTTGTTGGAGATGTTTGCCATCTTTCTTGGTGTATTTTAATCTTCTGAGGATGCGGGTGGCCATCGGACCCGCGTTGCCGGTCCCCTCCCGGTGGAGTGCTCAGCTACCTCCTCCAGCCCCAGGCACGAGGGCTATGCCGTGTCCCTCCTGGCGCTGAACTGGCAGCTGCCCTTCCAGCCTCCCTGGGCGGTGGGGATGGGGTCATGGGCTCCGGAACCACAGGGCCCAAGGTGGAGGCTCAGCTCCAACGTGAGCTACTACTCTCGGGTGGTTCAGAGCAACAGCAATGAGTGGTGTCACAATTCTGGTGGCTGGAAGTCGCAGGTCAAGGTGTCCACGGGCTCAGGCTCCCTCTGGTGACTCCAGGGGAACATCCGTCTTTGCCTCTTCTGGCTTCTGGTGTCACCAGCCATCCTTGACATCCCTCCGCTTGTAGGTGTGTCATTGCACTCACACAGCTGTCTCCTACTTGTGTGTCTTCACATTGTCATCCCTCTTGTGTGTCCATCTCTGTGTCCAAATTTCTCCTTTTTATAAGGACGCCAATCATATTGGATTAGGGCCCACCCTAAGGACCTCGTTTTAACTTGGTTGTCTTGGTAAGGATGCAGTTTTCGGCTCAGGTCACATTCTGAGGTGTTGGCGGAGGGAGTTGGGACTCCAACATGTCTTTTTGGAAAAAGAGAATTCAACCCCTAACCTGCGCTCTTTTGACAAGTTACTGGATGTCTGCATACCTCAGTTTCGATGTCTGCATACCTCAGTTTCTTTATCTGCAGAACAGGGCGGCTAAGACATCATAATACTTACCTCGTAGGACTGTTGGGATGATTAAATAAGTGAATATGTAAATAAAGTGCTTGGAATAGAGTCAGGTGCTTAGTAGGTGCTCTGGGAGAGAGAGTGGGTCTTATCATGACCCCACCTCACACTCGCAGAGATGCAGGAGGTGTAGACGCTTACCGAGGGTGTGGTAAGTTGGATTAGGAACCAAAGTCGGTCTGGACCCAGAGATGGCTCTGGGGGAGGCCGGCGGGGAGACCAGCATCACCCTGTGTGGCTGATTGCACCCAGAGAGCACAGAGCCTGGTCTGGAAAATGACTTTCTCCTTCTGCTTTTTCAAAGAATTGTTGTCTAAGCTGGCGAGGCTTGGATACTCATCGGGGAGCAGGGGAGGGCTTCAGCCCTTAGTCTTTAACCGGGTGAAATCCCACCACCAGGGCTTCCTCATCTACAAAGGGAGGGGGTGCCCTGGGGGGCCCCGAGCCTCTTCCCACTCCAACAACCTGTGGGTCCATGGATACCCAGGAACAAGGGCAAAACCCACGGTGTTCTGACCAAACAAGCCCCAATGCATACTTTGCTTGGTTCTACTAGAATTTGGCCCAAGATGGCCCCAAAGCTTGGGCAGCTCCTCGGACCTTGTTAGAATGGTCCAGCTGCCTCCTGTCTTTCAGGGTCTGGAGGAGACAGAACTTGGGACTGTGGAGCCCTTGGGGTTCTAAGATTCCCAGAGGATGAATAGTGGAATGATTAAATCCGACAGGACCCGGCGGATTCCTCTCCCCGCCTTAGCCGGGGCTATCATAAAGTCTGGAGGTGGCATTCCTCTGCACCCCTTCCTGGGCTGACTCCTCTGGGTATAGGCCCAGGAGGGTAGGTCAGGGGGGCATGTCTGCCCGTGTGTGACCCTAACATTGTCTTCTCAGTCACTGGGAGAGTGGTCAGGATGACTGTGGGTCATCATCCTCTTGAGCCGTTGGTGGGGTGAGGGGTGCTTCCTTGGAGCATTTGGGAAGGGGGTCTTGCTTCTCCATCCAGACGCTGGAAAGAAAGGCATGAACCCGTGATTCAGGTAGGAGGCCATTTACTGCCCTATTTGATTCTCGGTCACTGTTTTGAGAAAGACATGAACTTGAAGTTGTGGGAGAAGGCACGTGTTTAAAGCCGTTGGAAGTCTGTCAAGTACACTCTGGAAATGGATCCAGGCTAACAGAGTGTTCTGAATAGAGAAATAATTATGATTTGTTATCAATGCATCATCACTTTATGGTACGTGACTATTTTTCCTAAGTTAATAACGTATTTGCTGTAATTTTGTTTGTTTTTTACTTAGCAAGCCTTTTGGATATGGATGGAATCAGAACAAACTTCACCCTAGTCCTGTTTCAATTACCAGCACTATTGACGCCCCTACTTTTACTGCCTTAATGTAGCCAGATCAAGCCTGAGACATCCCAAGGTGAGGTGCCGCAGACTCTGTGGGTGGGGACTGAATCCAGCAAGAATTGACCTTTGACTCTGCCTCGTGGAGGGAATTCTCCTGTGCAGAGGACCTTAGCATCGGTCACTGGTTACTCAGCATCTCGCTTGTTGTAAATTGACACTCCTTTGTTTACTTCTTTTTTGTCATTTTCCTCCACTAGAATGTGAGTTCTTGGGGCAGGTTTTCAAAAATATATTAGAGGAATGAATATGAATGAATGGGGTGCCGACCCAGACCTTGGTCATTTCTGAGCTTGGTTGCTGTGAACTGAAGTCAGCTTCCCCTGGTTGACCTGAGTAGACGCTGTGGCCATTAGATCTGGAAGCTCAGTTGTCTGCGAGGCCCCTTTGATGAAGCCTGGCAACCCCAGGCCTCACCTGTGTCTTCCTTAGGACCTGTCCTCTGTGACAGGTCCTGTCACACTCGCTCACTCCTGTGAGTGAGCCTTGGAATTTTCTTACTTGTTTGTGTTTTCTCCCTGCGGCAGCCAAAGACAGGGCCCTGGAGGAGGTGAGCGGCCCGAGGCCTCAGGCAGCGGCTCTCAGTGCTGGCAGGCGGCCCAGAGACCACAGGGGAACTTGAGAGTATTGCCTGACCCAGCCCCATGGCTCCCACCTGCACTCCCCAGGTCTCATTGGTGAGAGAGTGGCCTGGCGTGGGTATTTGTCAGACGCCTCTCATGGGCACTCAGAGGTGAGAGCCACTGGAATAGCCCTTCCCACATTTTGTCCACATCAGAATCATCTGGGGCTGGGGGGCTCGTCAGACCCCAGTTGTTTGCTTCCTCCTCTAGTTTCTGACTCAGCGCTCTGAGGTGGGAGCTTAGAATCTGCGTTTCTTCTTTTGAGGGGGAGATGTGCCGCGCAGCTTGCAGGATCTTAGTTCCCCGACCAGGGATCGAACCCGTGCCCCCTGCACTGGAAGCTAGGAGTCCTAACCACTGGACCGCCAGGGAAGTCCCAGACTCTGTATTTCTAACGAGTTGCCAGGAAGCGCTGCTGTTGTCCGGGTCACACTTTGAGAACTGCTGCCCCAGGGCTCCGTCACAGCCACCCTGATTCTCGCTGACCCAGGGCTTTCTGCTTCCTGCCCCTGCTGCCCCGCCTCCCCCCTTTCTCCAGCTGGGGGGCTCTTGCTTTGCCCTCTTTACTGGTCTGCCCTTTGCTGAACTCTGGGTTCGACCCGACAGGATGTAGAAAAAATTGTTTTTATCCACTTTTATCAAGCCAAAGGAGATGGGAATGCTTCTAAAGGCGTTCTAAGTGGGGGGGAAATGGACCCCCCCAAATGGGGAACTGTACGCATGGAAGTGGATGCAGTTGAGGGAGGCTGGGGTGTGGGCTCCGGGCTGGTTGGTTTGTGTTTGAGAGGCACACTTATGAGTGAGTCGTTTGGTATCTCTAGGAACTGGCTAGTCCTTGGAGGGGTCAGTGAGGTCCCAGATGTCAAAGCTAGAACACAGACGTGCTTAATAAAAGACTTGGTTAATCCAGGGCGGTTTGCGGAGTAAAGGGGAGGTCTTGGCTCTGAACTTCAGATCCGTTTTAAAGTGTCTTTCCTAAGAGCACTGTCCAGTCCATAAACTATGCATTGGTGTGTCACTGCCCCTTGTCCTCCAGATTCAGCCGGTCTCTCCCATGCCACGTTAGGGGTGACCGTCCCCTTCCTTTTCCTCTCCGGTGGGGGGGGGTCCCTTGCTCACGGTTCATGCACTGAGGCCAGCTACAGCCGTGTGAGGTCACTGATCCCACACAGGCTCCCTGGGGCAAGTGTAATAGCTCCGGGAGTGCTGGGTGAGGTGGGGTGACCAGGAACCGCACGGAATGGCCAGACCCTGACGGGACATTGAGGAACCCGGATCCTCTTTGTGATTCGCTTCACCCGAGGTACTCAGCCCAGCTGCCAAATCCTGTGGAGCCTGCCCTTGACCTCCTGGCCTGGGGGCCTGGAGTGTTTTGAAGATGACAAATCAGAGTTGGCTCTGCATGCCTGTCGGGAGGGCTGGCAGGTGCCCGTGCCCAGGTGCGGTTTTTTACATTACATGACACACGGATGAGAAGGCCGTGGGTGCATCTGGGGCCTGGCGGGGTGATTCAGGAGCCATCACTGCTTCCCAGAAGCATGGCGCTTGGGTGTCAGCTGAGCAAATGTTCTGTGTGTCATTGAGATTATTAGAAAGCAGAGAACCATCCCATGACTCAATGGAAGCTGGGGGCAGGGGCTCTGTAGAAGCTGGAGGGGTGTCAGGGCCGGAGGAGGTGGGAGGTGTGGGGAGGGCGGCCAGGTCTGGAAACTTCGCTTTCCGTCTGGATAGACGGGAAGCCGTGGGGACTGTCGGCAGGCACGTCTTCCTGGCCACCCTCGGTGTCGGGGCACGCGGCTGGTCCTCTGCAGCAGAGTGATATCAGCAAGAATAATCCTTGCGTTGCTTCTCATAGGAATCAAATCTCTAGGACAAGGAAATGTTGCTCTCTCTCGTTCTAAAGGAATGGAATGTCTCTGCACCCCTCCCACCCATGGAGAGCATGGCCCCACCTCCACGCGTGGCCTGGCAGTGCCCTGGGAGGTCGGCTTCCAGGTTTGTTCTTCTGGACGGGCCACGTCCTCAGCGCCGGCCCCGTGTCCCCGGCCCAGAGGTGGAGGGTAAGGCAGGGAAGCAGGGGCACAGAGAGGGACAGTGGACCTCGAATCAGAGCAGCTTTCTGGAGTCTCCGGAGCCCACGGCAGAGGGAGGGCTTGGTTTGTGGATGCAGGATGCAACGGTGCGTGTCCTTCGGTGGGGAGGCAGTCGGGGCTGGGTGCCCTGGGGACGGGGTGTAGGCATGACACGGGCCCAGCGTCCAGCTGGCCTCTGTCCACGCTCCGGGCCCCGTGGGCAGGATGGGGGGAGAGCGGGCAGTGGCCGTTAGAGTTCTCATCCCTTCGGGTGTCTCTCACTGGAACCAAGGTTAGGAGGAGGAAAGCCAAGGAGGAGCTGGAAAGAACTGAATACAAAACAAAATCTCTCCTGCAGCTCTCGAATGCTCTGTGCATGCTCTCTACGCCACGCCGTCTAGACAGCCTTGACCTTTAGGTGTGACGGGCACTGCGCTCTTCCAGTCCACACTTATGCAGACCCATTCCCTACACTCTGTAGC
>NW_006786606.1:30002-35418 GCF_000442215.2 Lipotes vexillifer
CGTCAGGCACGACTCTGAGAACGGGAAAGGAATCTTCGAGCTTGTCAAGGCTGAATAATAGTCCCCTAGGCACACCAAACTCCTCCCTGGAACCTGTGGCTTTGGTACCTTATACGGCAAAAGGGGTTTTACAGGTGTGATTAAGTTGTGGATTTTCAGGTGGGAAGAGACTCTCCTGGATTATTCGGGTGGGCCCCACATGGAGTCACGAGAGTCCTCCTAGGAGGGAGGCAAGAAGGTCAAAGGAAAAAGGCCACGTGCTGATGGAAGCAGGGGGGCAAAAAGGGCAATGTGCTGGGGGCCACAGTCAAGGAATTGAGGACAAACTCTAGGACATGGAAAGGGTAAGAGAAGGATTGTCCCCTGGAGCCTTCAGAAGGACCTCAGCACTGCCAACACCTTGACTGTAGCCCCTTGAGACCATGTCAGACTTCTGACCTCCAGAACTGTAAGAGGATCAAGTGGTATTGTTTTAAGCCATTGTTGGTGGTAATTTGTTACAGCAGCAAAAGGAAACGAATACAGAACTCATTGACCTCAGCCGTCTCATTTTACAGCTGAGGAGACTGAAGCCCATTTGTGGTAGATATTTTCCTTTTTAGTTTGCTAATTTGTAAGTCATTTATGAGAAGGGAATGATTTTTCTCCTGCCTCCGTGAGTAGGACCAAGTTTTTTTCTGTAATTGTCCTGTTGACGAGAGCAGGCCTTAGAATTTTCAGTTTTATGGGGTCTGATTGCTGTATTGATCCTATAGGTTTGATGACCATGTTTTCTTGAATCAGAATGAAAGAACTCTGATCTGATAGGTATGAGTGGGCTTATGGGGATAATAAGACAGAGGCTATTCCATAAAACCAGGGACAAATAGCCCGCGCTGTACTACATGGCGTAGTGGCCAACCCATGCTGTCCTGGCTGCCAGCTCCCGTCTCACCTCCCACACCCTCTGCCTCCACAGCACAAGGAAGGAAAGGGGGTGGAAATCTTGACACAGGGTTTTCAGAGGACGCTGCTGCTGATTTCTGAACCAGAACAGACTTTGAAAAGTCCTCCTGAGTCTAAAAAACGAAGACTCATTGCTTCAACCCTTGCAATAGACATCCTGGGTGACCTTCACCTCAAACCTCAGAGGATTTCGAGATACTACGGAACATTCTGTGCTTTGTTTATTTCCCATCAGTTGGTGGAGAAATTGAACCAATGCACTGGTGACAGTGGGAACAGGTCAGTGTAGGCCCTGGAGGGGAAGGAGGGTGCAGAAAATGTAGCCCTGGAGATATTGCAGGATCGGTTCCAGGCCACCACAATAATGCGAATATCGCAATAAAGTGAGTCACATGGATTTTTTGGTTTCCCCATGTATATAAAAGTTATGTTTACACTCTACTGTAACCTATTAAGCATGCAATAGCATTATGTGTAAAAAAGTACATACCTTAGTTAAAACATACTTTATTGCTAAAAAATGCTAACCATCGCCTGAGCCTTCAGTGTGTCATGACCTTTTTGCAATCATGTCAAAGATCACAGATCATCATCACAAATATAGTAATAATGAAAATGTTTGAAGTATTTGGAGAATAACCAAAATGTGAAACAGACACGAAGTGAGCAAACGCTATTGGAAAAATGACGCCAATAGGCTTGCAAAGAGCTAGGTTGCCACAAACCTTCAATGTGTAATAAACGCAGTATCTGCGAAGCGCAGTAAAGCAAAGCCCAGTAAACCGAGGTCAGCCTGCACTGCTGCAGGCCAGGGGGACTTGTTCTTGGGTGGCTGTGAGTCTGAGGCGTTGGTTTTTGAAAGGACGATTCGAAGATTCAAACAATTCTTGTGGCTTGAGGATCAGGGTTTCCCATAGAACAAGCTGAGGTTATGTAAATTCCTCTTCGTGGAGCACAAGGTCAGCAGTTACCCTTCAGCGTGGCCAAAGGCACATGGCACGATTTCACTTCCTTTCTTTGGCTCTATTAATGTGGGCTGTCCTATGCTATTTAGTGACTAGGATCTCAACCAAGGCAGGTCGGCTGGATTCATGTGTTTGGTGGACTACAGAGACGGTGTGGAGAGGACTCAGTTATTGACATGCCCTTCATCCTGGGATGACGATGGTATTTGGTGCGATTTACCTGCTCGGGTGAATTCACACCCTTGAAGCTTCCTTGGCTTTTGACCCCAAATGTATAGCTCACTCACAAATGTCAAAATTATGGAACAGAAACAAATATCCCCCCTTCAACTGGTCCTTGGAAAAAGAATAAACACAGATACAAGGTAACATTTACTCTTTGCCCAATAAACTCCTTTTGGGGGTATTTCCAGCGTCCATAAGAACCCCATCATGAAGTTATACACACACTCAGTTAATCCAGTGAACTCACCTGTGGTCCCCCTATGTGCCTGGACCTCAGTTTCATCTCCTTGAAACTGGAGAATGGATTTGACCGTCTCGAAGTTTCCATCTTGCTTCAGCATTGTTTTCCTCAGATATTATTTATCCATCTGAGTTGTGACCCTTGAAAGTTACCTTCCTTGTTAGCAAAAGGATAAAACTAATGCCGGCGGGCCCTTTTGACTGTGAGCCATTTGCTCTGGGTATGAAATTCCTAAGATTTCTCTAAAAGAGTTTCTGTATCTGCCTTTTCACCTGTAAGAGCCTCAGTATCTGAATAAAACAGACAGCAGATGTCATTAAGGTTAGTAACAGGGATTTTTAAGGACATTTGGAAAAGTCCTTCCTTTCCATCCAACAGCAGGGCTCCAGGCTCACCCCCTGGGGCTCTGTCCTCTCTAGCTCCACGGGGAGCTCCCTGAGGGGGAGAGGCACATTCAGTATCACCTTTGGGGCTGCTGGGCGGTTAGGAGACACTGGTTTTGTACAGACATGAATTTCCATCTCGAAACTTTTCACTTAGCCAAATCCCACGCACTATAATAAATACTTAGAGAATCACCCCCTTCCTTTGCTAACAACTAAACATCACGTAAGACTGGCAGTGGGGGTCGCCTAACCCTAGAAGGACTTCATGGTGGGGAAACGGCACATACCTCGCTGGTTAAAGCCCCAGAGTCCTCCTTTTCTCTTTAACGGGGCCGTGGTTGGGCAAAATACGCATCACTTTAAAACCACCTCACAGCTGGAAGTATGTAACTTTTAGCGAGTCACAAAAAATAGGGAAACTTACACAGAGTTTCTATGGCCACTTCCCCATCTGAGTGATCACGCACCCAGCGCTGCAGCCGAGACGGCGCTCCCAGTGAGGAGGGAAAAGGTGTGTTCACAGCCACCCAGTTGGAGGAGTGACACAAGCCCGATTGGGAAATCCCTGGACGTATAAATTCCTGCCAGACCGCTGAGCTCCCACTGAAGGTGAAAGGCCTGGCAGCCATCCCAGGAGACAGCACCAGGCAAACGATGCAGAGCAGCAGGTAAGAGGGGACAAGGGCAGGGAGGGCGATTCACCTGGGAGTCAGGACACCTGGGCTCCATCACTTCTGGAGGGTACTCAGGAGGCTTTCCTGATGTCTCCAGACCCCCGGTGCCACCTCCATGTGACTTCACCTGTGTGAAAGTGACCTTGACCTTTTGGGGCTTCAGTTTATCTGTCAAAAAAGGGGCTGGATTGGAGGATTTCTAAGGACCTTCCAGGATTGGAAGTGACCGGCAAAACTGCTGTGGAATCAGTAAGAGGAAAGGAATTGCTGAGAGGGTTTGTGTCCAGCTCAGGGGAGGCTGTGCCTCTGAGACTTACACTGAGTTTAGAGGCTTTCCTCTTTGGAAGGATCACGGGATGCTTTCTAAAGTATGAGAAACTTTTCGAATGCCTGAGCTCTCCGTGTTGGCTGATCACCGACCCTCACGGCCGTCTTGGAGGAGTAGCAGGCAGAGTGTGGCTTAGTGTGAGTTCCAGAGGGTAAAGCGTCCGGGTTCCAGTCCAGCTGTGCCTGTTACTGGCTGTGTGACGTCACGCACCTGTTCCTATAGTAACTGTCTTTTAAAAATCCTGTTCTCCAGTGAAAGTGTCACTGAATAGAGATGGTCCACCAGTAATCAACAGCCAGGAAGTGTTAAGCTTATCTTTATCCCTTGCTTCATTCCTGTGAAGTAATAATAAAACTGGGTGCGATTCTTTAAAAAAATCATTTTTACCCTCGATTATAATTAAGTAACCCACACAGTTTATTTTCACCCTCCCGGTGCCCCGGTCTCCCCATCTGTAAACGGTGATGCTGGTGGTGAGGCTCACAGGTGGAGGGAAGGGCGTATGAGTTTGAATCACACGGAGCTTTAGTACAATGCTGGGCTCACGGGGTTGCTACCTAAATGGTCCAGCGGTTAAGACTCTGCGCTTCCAACGCAGGGCGTGTGGGTTCGATCCCTGGTCGGGGAACTAAGATTCCACATGCCGCACGGTACGACCGGAAAAAAAAAAAAAAGCTTGCTCTCTGTATTAGACGTCCTCCCTCTGGAATCCCACTCCCCTTTGGAGGCCTTGCCTCTTCCTGGCATCCAGCTCCCTCGGGAGCCCCTGGTCCCACTCTGCCCTAATGCCGTGTGATGCTATCGGGGCTTGTCGTCCTTCTGAATTTCCTCTCCTGTAAACTGAGGCAGTTGAGTGACTTGACCTTCTGGGTCACTCCGGCAGCTCGATGTCAGCGGTGGGATGCTGGGGCATCCCTCCCGGCAGCCCATCCTGCACCACTCCCCACCCCGCTCCCCCTTCCCTGAGCTCCCCCTCCCCAAGAGAGCGGGGGTCCCTCCAGCTCGAAAAGGGGGGCTCCTCCTCCATGCACTTCCCCTCAAACCTCATTACAGTTTTGCCCATATTTTAATTGTATGTTCCACTTTCTAGCCTGTGTGGTTATCATAACAGGCAAGAAAGGGAGCTTGGTCGGGGTCGTGGGACTGTGAGGATGGTCCCCGCACCATTTGTTGCCAGCCGGCCCGGGATGCCGCCCCACCTTTCCACACCTGCCACAGCCCTTCCCCTCAATATCCCCACTCCTACCGCACCCTCAAAGCCCAATTGTTTGACAATCGACACCTGAGTGATCAGGACGCACAGACCCTAGGATAGCAGAGTCTAGTGACAACACAGCTGGAGCAGTGCAAGTGTATAGTTTCGGGTGGTCTTTTTATGTCACCATCACCTGCTCTCTATATGGGGACACTTGATCATGACTGTCTCCAACCAGTGGTTCTCAGGCTTCAGCCTGCTTCAGCATCACCTGAAGGATTTATTAAAATGGATTGCTGAGCCCACTCGGAATTTTGGATTCAGTAGATGTAGGGCAGGAGGGGCTGAGGACTTGCACTTCGAATGAGTTCCCAGGTGATGCTGAGGCTACTGGTCTGGGAGAAACACTTCCTTAGGAGATGAGAGGAGGTTTCATATCCAGAAGCAAATCAGCAGG
>NW_006786606.1:35595-43614 GCF_000442215.2 Lipotes vexillifer
CAGCAGGAACAAGTGAGTACCTCAGAGTCTGAAACTAGACCTCAGTTTCCCACCAACAATTTTGTTTACCCATGAAGGACTGCTGCTTAAAGAAGAAAGGGGGAAGGCAGCAAAAAGATGAAAGGGATGTGGAAGTGTCTGTGACCAGCTGATGAGCCAGACCCAGTGGGGTCACAGGAAAAATAGTGATGGGGGTGATGTTGGTCTTCCAGAATCTTAGTCCCTGCTCCAGTGTTCTTAACCTGGTTGAGCATTAAGATCACCTGGAGAGCTTTAAAAAAATCTCCGTACCTGGGACCAATTACGTCAGGAACTTGGGGGGCTGGGGCCCAGGCAGCAGTAGTTTTTAAAGCTTCCCAGGCAATTCTGATGTGCAGCTAAGGCTGGGATCCACTGCTCTATTCTACCTCTTATACTCCTCACTGTTCCGCTTATATAAACTATTTAGGGACTACTACTTTCTCCCTGCAGAGCCTGTGTTCTAAACCTGTCATGTATCTGATGATTCTCATTAGATAAATGGGCATTTGACTTATCAGTAGCATGAGAATCTGTATGAAGCTCCATCTAAACGTTTCTGGAGCATACGTTAGTTAAGAACCTCTGTTTCATTTTGAGCACAAATAATTCCCTAAACACACGAGGTAAATTGTTGTGGCACTTGATTGTGGGCCAGAGGAGGCCAGTTTAAAACCAGGATATTATCTTGCTATGTGACTTGGACATATACGTTTGTTTCTGGACGTTAGTTTCATTCATCTGATGAAATGGATGGATTAGAGAGCTGGGGTTCTTTGCTATTTTAAAGAATTTCTGGGAAGTATTCCACTCAAATTTTATTTATTTTTTATATTTAGTTTTGGCTGTGCTGGGTCTTCGTTTCTGCGCGAGGGCTTTCTCTAGTTGCGGCGAGCGGGTGCCGCTCTTCATCGCGGGGCGCGGGCCTGTCACTGTCGTGGCCTCTCTTGTTTCGGAGCACAGGCTCCAGACGCGCAGGCTCAGTAGTTGTGGCTCACGGGCCTAGTTGCTCCGCGGCATGTGGGATCTTCCCAGACCAGGGCTCAAACCCGTGTGCCCTGCATTGGCAGGCGGACTCTCAACCACTGCGCCACCAGGGAAGCCCTCAAATTTTTCATGAAATGTCAAGAGGAAATTTAAGAATGCTTGGACTTAATTGGGGATTGCTAACCTGAGTGTATTCAGGGGCCAGGCAGTAAGTCAAATCTGTGAGGCTGTGAGTGACAGGGCCTATGACCCACTGGAATGAGTTTGTCCCTCGGAAAAGACGTTCAATGAAAAATAACACCACCACCCAAGCTGAAAAAATGCATATCCACAAGTTGAACAGGCCTGTGACCCCCAGTTTGTGATTCCCAGATTAGCTTTGACTATTTGTGACAATCTGATCACATCACCCCTAAGTTAAAGGGATGAGGGCCAAGTCCTGGCCCCATCACTTCTATTTGTATTTCCTTGGAGGAGTTATTTAACTTCTGTGAGCCTCAGTGTCTTTATCTCTAAAACAAAAATAATAATATCTAGTTTGTAAAGTATTGGGAAAATTAAAAGAAATCATACATGTCAAGACTTTGCCCAGTGCCTGGCACATGGTGGATGTTCAATAAGTGTCAGTTATCCTCACCATCCTCACCATCCTCACCATCCTCACCATCATCACCGTCCTCACCATCATCACCATCATCATCGTCCTCACCATCATCACCATCCTCACTATCCTCACCATCATCACCATCACCACCAGATTATGAGGTTCTGACCTCAAAATTTCAGGAACCACCCTGAGAGGGCTGGGGTGATCCGGGTACAGGGATTTAATAGCGTCCCCGCTTTTAGTCCCCGTGGGTATCTGCCTACTTTATTTAAGAATGAGCCAGTCCTTACGATCAGTGCTTCTCAAATCACCTGGGGGTCTTGTTAAAAGGCAGATGATTCTGATTCCCTAGTTCTGGGGTGGGTGGGGCCTGAGATTTTGCATTTCTCACAAGTGATGTCCATGGTTCTGGTCCAGGGACCATACTTTGAGTGGGAAGGCTTTAGAATATTTGAGACGAGGTTTTCTTATTGGGGAGCAAGGAAGTCAATGTATGGCTTTGGATGTGTCCTAAATTTTCTAGAGCTAGTATTCATCAGCATGTTTTCTTAACTGTCTGTGGTTGGTAGAATTCTAAGGTGCCCCACCCTGAGCATGCCTTGTGCAGCCCCCTCCCCTTGAATGAGGGTGGGTGATATAAACAGGATGGGATGGCATTCCCATGATCAGGTTATACCTTATACAGCAAAGGCGAGGGAATTTTGCAGATGTATTTTAGGTCCGCGGTCAGTTGATGTGAAGTTAATCAAAAGGAAGACCATCCTGGGTGTTCCCGGCACAACCAGCTGGGCTCTTTAAAAGAGGGTCCAGGAGTCAGTCAAGAGGTCAGAGAGATGTGAAGTAGGTGGTCCATTGGCCCTGAGGAAACAAACTGTCCCGTTTTATGGAGGGGGCCCCAGGGCAGGAAACAGTGGTGGCCTCTAGTTGCTGAGAGTGGCCTTGGCTGACAGCCAGCAAGTGGGGGCAGAACACGTTTTCCCTACTTAGACATCCCCTATGTCACATCCACTTCCTTCTCTCCTTTCCAAGGAGGCTTTTTTGAGCCCGGAAGTGGGGGCAGAACACGTTTTCCCTACTTAGACATCCCCTATGTCACATCCACTTCCTTCTCTCCTTTCCAAGGAGGCCTTTGCTCTTCCCCTTTCTTGGGGCCATAGTGGCTGAAGACTCAGAGGCAATGAGCAGGGAAATACACTGGAAGGTAATTAGCATGTTATCCTCGTCACATACGTTACGCACTGTCGCATCCTCGAGGAGGAAGGCCCTGTGCAAAATTTAAACTGTTCTCCGTGATTCAGGGAAATCATTACGGACATCAACTGTTTTGTGCTGGAACACCTGGATACCCGCAGTAGGACACAGAGAGGTGGAGGGGCCCGTTTGTGTCTGCTCTTAAAGGCCTCTGACTGCTGTGCTCTTTGGTTCTTGCATCTGTCTCAGTAGTTTTTCTTCTCTCCTCTGTCACTGGGTAATTGGCTGCCACGTCTTTGTGGGTGTGTTTTCCCACGTCAGCTCTCTCCCTCTTTCTGATTTGCTACCTCTTCTCTGCTCCTGATAGAACATTCTGGTCACCTATCACTGCATAACAAACTGCCCCGGAATCGAGTGGCTTATGACAAACATTTTATTGTAACTCACATACTCCACAGGTCATGAATTGGAGAGGGGCTTAGCTGGGCGGTTCTTTTGCTCCATGTGTTTCACTTGAGATCAATCAGTGGTACTCAGCTGGTGAGTGGACTCGTCTGGGGAGCCTAAGATGCTTCACTCACATGGCTGGGGCTGGGCTGGGACGGTCGGCCTGACCCCCTACATGTAGCCTCCCTCCAAGCAGGTCTCAGGGCAGTTGGACAAGTTACACGGTGACTGGCGTCCCCCAGAGCCAGCATCCCAAGGAAGCCAGGTGGAAGCTGCATGGCCTTTTCTGACTTAGCTTCAGTGTCCACTCAGCACCATTCTGTTGGTTAGACTTAAGTCACAGTTGGCCCACATTCAAGGGAGCCCTTGACAAATTGGACTCCACCTTTTTAAAAAAATATTTATTTACTTATTTTGGCTGCATCAGGTCTTAGTTGTGGCTCGTGGGATCTTTCATTGTGGTGCGCAGGCTCTTCCTTGCAGTGCACGGGCTTCTCTCTAGTTGTGGCATGCGGGTTCAGTACTTGCAGTGTGTGGGCTCTCTAGCTGTGGCACGTGGGCGCCAGAGCGCGCGGGCTCAGTTGCCCCACTGTATGCGGGATCCAGTTCCCTGACCAGGGATTGAACCCGTGTCCCCTGCATTGGAAGGCAGATTCTTAACTACTGCACCACCAGGGAAGTCCCTGGACTCCACTTTTGATGGCAGAGTAGCCTGGTCACATAACAGAAAACAATAGGGAGATATTGTTGTGGCCATCTTTACAAAATACGATCTGCCCCTCTGAGAAGCAATAGCCACATTCATACGAATAAAGAGACAGGTTCTGAAAGAGAGCTTCACATTCCTTCTGTGAGTCAAATAGACATGACTTGGTGCCAGGATCCTATTGACTGTCTTTCAGCCATTCAGGTTTTTTTGTCCTGGTTTCTTTTATCTGTGTTATATTTTAGATGGTCATGTTTTCTGAACAACTGATAATTTAAATATCTGCAACATTTATTACTCTCAGATTACAAGGGTTGAAAGCAACATTCATTTCAAAGGGTGTGCATCTGCTCATAACCAGTCTCCTGTCCTATGCCAGCACAGGGCGTCCAGATACTAGTTAACACTACCCGGTGAGCAGCCCCACAGAGCTGAAACTCCAGTACCCAGGACAACTCAGGAGTCTTGAGTCCTGGTTTTGCCAGTTGCTAGCTATGGGACCTTAAGCTAGTGAGTTGATCCAATTCAGTGGTTATCTGACTGAGCCCCTGACTTGGTGCTTTAGAAATTAAAGTTGTGCCCAGGAATGAAGCCTAAACTCAAGTTCAGACTGACCTTGACCCTAGGATTTTACACCTGGGAGGGACCTGGGAGCTTTTGGCGGCCCAAACCTTTATTTTGGAGATGAAGAAACTGTGACCCAGGTTGGGTAAGTGGCTCAGTGGCTTGCCTACGATCACATAGCAATAACTAATGGTCAAGTGAGGGCAGGAATCCAGCTTCAATCTCCCCTTCTGTGTGCTTAAAAACTCTTGTGCTAAGATGTCTGAATGAAAGCGTTAGCGTCCCATAATAGGCCTCGAATGTGTGTGTGTTTATGGGTGTGTGTTTGCGATTTAATGTTGTCGAGGGCTTTCTCTGTGTCAGCACTGTGCTGACCTCTTTATATAGCATATGCCCTCCTGTGATGCACGCCAAGCTGCAGCCACTTTACAGACTAGCAGACCGAGCCTCACGGAGGCACTGAACCATCCACCTAGCCCAGAAGGAAGGGAGGATTGACGCTCGCGCTGCCAGACTCTAAGGGCCATGTTGTTCCCACAGCGCTCTCCTGTGTAGACGCCCTAACGCTCAGGACTCTTGCAAGATGCAGAAGGACTTCTGAGCTGCCCCCAGGGGGGAGTCTGGCCAGTGAGTGGAACGTAGTGGGGGGAGAAGCTGCATCCTAAAGTGACAGAAGTTTCTGATCATGAGTGGTTTCCAAGACTAAAAGTGTCCATCTTACAAGGGGCAGGCGTGGCCGTCTGTGGAGGATGCTGGTTTGGGTGGGCTGCTAAACTTAATGGCTCCTGGAGTCCCCTCTAGGTCCAGCGGCTGATGCTCCTACAGAGCTGAGGACCAGTGCCAAGAACGTGGCCTGTGTAAACTCAGGCTTACATCCTACTTGATGATTCCATTAGCTCTGTGACCTTGGGTAACCTACTCAATGTGTCTGAGTTGGTTTCCGTTGCTTCACGTTTATAATGGGGTTGACACGCTCTACCAGACCCATGGGCTTTGCCCTCTGGAGTTGTTCAGAGCAATGAATCCCTTTCCAACAAACATCAGGCTGGGAGAATTTGAAGCTTGGTGAATTCGTACCGTGGCTGCCGAGGGTCTCATGCATCGAGCTTCCCAGTCTGTCCTGTTGGGGAAGGACGGTGACTGTCCTGAGCTAGAGGAGTGGTCTTGTTGGGGGTTGGCCTGCGGGAGGGGCTGATGCAGGAGGAAGGTGACGGAAGGGTCTTTGCTTGATGGTCCAGCCCGCTGGGGGCTCTGAATGACTTGGGCTCACTGGGAATGCAAGGTGTGACTGGAGGATCTGACAGAGAGGGAGCGTGAGCTGGGCTGGTTTGCTGAATCTCTTGGTTAATGGTTCCTGGGGCAGAAGTTGGTCAAATTCAAAAGGTTTGACAGCGAAAGGGTGATTTTATTTATTTTTTATTTTATTTTTAAAAATTAAAAAATTATTATTGACGTATAGTTGATTTACAATGTTGTTTTAGTTTCAGGTGTACAGCAAAGTGAATCAGTTATACATATACATGTATCCCCTCTTCTTTAGATTTTGTTCCCTGAGAGGTCTTTACAGAGTATTGAGCAGAGCTCCCTGTGCTGTACAGTAGGACCTTATTAGTTATCTATTTTGTATATAGTAGTGTGTATATGTCAATCCCAGTCTCCCAATTTATCCCTCCCATCTCCTTACCCCCTGGTAACCGTAAGTTTGTTTTCTACATCTGTGACTCTGTTTCTGTTTTGTAGATAAGTTCATTGGGAAAGGGTGATTTTTTTTAACATCTTTATTGGAGTATAATTGCTTTACAGTGGTGTGTTAGTTTCTGCTGTACAACAAAGTGAATCAACTATACATGTACATATGTCCCCATATCTCCTCCCTCTTGCGTCTCCCTCCCACCCTCCCTATCCCACCCCTCTAGGGGGTCACAAAGCACCGAGCTGATCTCCCTGTGCTGTGCGGCCGCTTCCCACTAGCTATCTGTTTTACATTTGGTAGTGTATATATGTCCATGGCACTTTCTCACCTCGTCCCAGCTTACCCTTCCCCCTCCCTGTGTCCTCAAGTTCATTCTCTACATCTGCGTCTTTATTCCTGTCCTGCCCCTAGGTTCTTCAGGACCTTTTTTTTTTTTTTAGATTCCATATATATGTGTTAGCATATGGTATTTGTTTTTCTCTTTCTGACTTACTTTACTCTGTATGACAGTCTCTAGGTCCATCCACCTCACTACAGATAACTCAGTTTTGTTCCTTTTTATGGCTGAGTAATGTTCCATTGTATATATGTGCCACACTTTCTTTACCCATTCATCAGTGGACACTTAGGTTGCTTCCACGTCCTGGCTATTGTAAATAGAGCTGCAATGAACATTGTGGTACACGACTCTTTTTGAATTATGGTTTTCTCAGGGTATATGCCCAGTAGTGGGATTGCTGGGTCATAAGATAATTCTCTTTTTAGTTTTTTAAGGAACCTCCGTACTGTTCTCCATAGTGGCTGTATCAATTTACATTCCCACCAACAGTGCAAAAGGGTTCCCTTTTCTCCACACCCTCTCCAGCATTTGTTGTTTGTAGATTTGGAAAGGATGATTTTAAAGAGAAAGATACTTGTTGGCAGAAAGTAAAATAGAAAGAGAGTACGTAGCCCTTGGTGGGGCCAAGTCTGAACCTTACCAGGTTCTCCCTGGTCAGACATTCAGCCCAAGTGGCCCAGTGCCTGGTTCTGCTAAAGATGGGTCTTCCTGTGCCATGGGTTCCAGTAAGCGACTCTGTCCCCACCCCCCAACCCCCCAGCCCCATCAGGGTCAAGGACATGCAGGTGATGTCTTTATGACACAGCCATGCAGACCAGAAACAGTCCCACCGTGCCGCTCCTAATTCCCTTAATTCTGGGGGGAAAGCGCTAGCTTCTCTCTTTTCTATAGAACAAAAATAGTTTGTGGACTTCTCTCAAGGGTTCTGCTTTTGCTCTGAGCCAGTACATTTTTCAACAAAATCTGCCTCAAACCTGGTCATGTATTTCCCTGTACCTGAAGCTAGAGGATCTTCCCTACCCCTCAAATGCCTAACATCCTGTGCTTCCCAGAGACTTAGTTCCAAATACTTTTTATTTTGCTTCAGCTTTGAATTAAAAAAAATATCCAAGCTTAATTTTGATGTAAATATTTATTTCCCCATAGGTTTCAGAAGGTTTTATACCACATGCCTGAAACAACATGTTCAGTTTTTTAGGAATCTGTTTTGCAAACTGAATGTGACTCAGCAGTAGGTGTAAGCCTGGAGAGTTATTTGTCTTCCTTAATAGTCAAGATCTGTCACCTTGTTTTTGTGTTTTGGCTGACTGTACTGCCTGACTCAGAGATGGACAGTTGCCTGAAACCTTCTGGGAACAAGGTGAAGATAGAAATAAAGAAAAGTTTCATCTTCTGGGTGAATGAAGAGAGAGACTCAAATATACTAGAGAATCAAATTTTTACTCCTTTTTTTTTTTTTTTTTTTT
>NW_006786606.1:43624-57943 GCF_000442215.2 Lipotes vexillifer
CTCACCGCTGTGGCCTCTCCATTTGCGGAGCACAGGCTCCGGACGCGCAGGCCCAGCGGCCATGGCTCACGGGCCCAGCCGCTCCGCGGCACGTGGGATCTTCCCGGACCGGGGCACGAACCAGTGTCCCCTGCATCGGCACGCGAACTCCCAACCACTGCGCCACCAGGGAAGCCCCAAATTTTTACTCCTTTTAAATGCCTGAAGATTTATCTCTGGAGCTATCGTTTACTTACTTATTTACTCTCAATAAACTTTCAGGTGTTCAGGGGAAAATGTGTGTGTGTGTGTGTGTGTGTGTGTGTGGCCCAGGTGGGGCTGGGATCCAGGCAGGGGGTTGGGAGGCCCAAGCCCCACTTCTTGAACCTATGGGGAAATTAATATTTACATCAAACTTAAGCTTGGAAATTTTTTTAAATTCAAAAGCTGAAGCAAAGTAAAAAGCATTTGGAACTAAGTTTCTGGGACGCACAGGGATGGGGGATAACGAGGGGCCCAGAGAGAGAGAGAGAAACAGACAGACAGACAGAAAGAAACAGAGAGAGAAAATGAGAATAAAGCAAAATGTTAAAAATTGGTGAACCGAGGTAAGACACATACTCGTGTTATTATACTATTCCTGCAACCTTTTAGTCTGTTGGAATTGTTCAGAATTAAACTAAAAGGTGAAGTAAACACCTACACACCCTTAGGCTCCATGTGCCACCCTTGAGCAGGAGGCAGACCCAGGGTCACAGGCAGGTACTGTCACCTGGGCCTTAGCGAGGGCCAAGGGGGATGCTGCTCAGGTGCCCTCCCCCCCTCCCCTCCCCGCTGCCACTGGCGCCCCTGACTCAGGCTGGGCCGTCAGCAGTTTCCACCTTACTGCATTATTTTTCTTTTCTTAAACTCTTCACACATTCTTATGGTCATTTTCTTATGCCTGGCCCTGCTTTGCCTCCTATTCTTCTGTGCCCTTACACTGAGTACTGGGAAACAGGGTTATTTGACAAAGGAAAAAATAAGGCCAGAATTGTAACTCAAATACTTGGAACGAGCTGCCTTTAAAACTTCTTTCTTCCAGTAAGAAGGTCACCTCGGATTCAAGCAGAAATGTCAAATTGCCTGTCATTTAAAGACACATTTAAAGAAAATAGGGCAGGAAAATAGCATTTTGCTTGCAAACTTCTGCAAAACGAACTTTTCCCTCTGGGCCTGCAAAGACCGACCACCTTCCTCACTATGGCAGTTCTGGGTACAGCCCGCTGCTGAGGTTTCAGTTAGTGAAAACGAACACTGCTATGTGCTTGTGGTTTAATCCTCTGAAGCCACTTCCTGGAGAGGTCGCAGTAAAGCAGCTATTGTGCCAAAGTTCACAGAGAAGAATGGAGAAAACTGCCTTGGCCGGGGATCTGGGGTCGGGGGTGGGTTGGGAAGCCCAGGCGGGGCTTGGGGGTCCGGCAGGGGCGTTGGGAAGCCCAGGAGGGACTTGGGGGTCCAGGCGGGGGTTTGGGAAGCCCAGGTGGGACTTGAGGGTCCAGGTGGGGCTGGGGGTCCAGGTGGGAATTGGGGGTCCAGGTGGGGGTGTTGGGAAGCCCAGGCGGGGCTGGGGGTCCAGGTGGGGCTTGTGGGTCCAGGCCGGGGTGTTGGGAAGCCCAAGCGGGGCTGGGGGTCCAGGTGAGACTTGTAGGTCCAGGCGGGGCTCCAGGACGCAGCTCTGGGCCCCTGCCTTCTGATGGTTCCCCATTGATGGGGAGGGGGGTTTCTAGAGTGCAAGGGTTACTCCCTCTGTCTGCAAACCCTGCCCTGGCCAGTTAAGAGCCATCTGGTTTTACTAGGAGACATTCAGAACTGCATCTGTGCCAGGAACAGGAAAAATGTCAGACTCCTTCAAGGATATGGGGAGGAGGTACCGGTAAGGATGTTTTTTCTGGATTCACTCATCACTCCCAACTCCCTGGTAGACTTTCGATCGTACACATTCCCTGGTAACTTCTGGCACTGGGCACTGTGTAGTCCACAAAGACTGTGAATAAGACCCAGCCTCTCTCGTCCAGGCCGTCCCCACCCGTGGGAGCCAGACAAGTCACAAGTCAGGTGTGGTGGATGGCCTGATTGCTCCCACTTCATTCCCCTCCTGGTGTAACTTTGCAGCTCCTCCCACTACAGGTGCGGGTATTTCCTGGTCCCACAGATGGCAGTTTGGCCACGTGTCTTGCTTTGGCCAAAGGAACGTGGGGGCCAGAAAGAGTGAGCTAGTTCTGAGCAAGCACGGCCTCGAGTGCTTTCGCCCACAGCGTTTGAGTTTTGCCATCACATGAGAAGATCATCTCCCAGGAAGTCACTGGTCCAAGGAGGGTGAGACACCCATGGAGCTGACTTGGGTCCCACCTGAGGCTTGGAGCCGAGACTAACCCAGCGTAATCTAGGTCAGCCAAGCTGCATCTGACACACAGACCTGTGAGCAGCAGCAAACGGCTAGTGTCCTATGGCATTCAGTTCGGGGCTGGCTTGTTAGCAGTATTGTTGTGGCAGCAGCTAGCGATACAACAGGCGACTGCGATAAAGCGTGGGAGGGACCACGGGGAGATGCAGAGGCATCTGATACTCCAGCCTTGGGGAGGTTGGTAGGGCGGAATGCTTCGTGAGCTTGTATGAATTATTCACTTTTGGGCCCTCATTTTGCTTTTTCCTCGGGGATGCTCTAGATCAGAGGGTCTGCTGAATCCCTCAGCGCATGTCAGAATTGTATGTAAAGTAAGAGTTAATCCATAAAGACTCTAGGAAGAGTTCTCTGACCAGTAAAATATGAGGAACTTTCGACTTCTGGTGATTCATTCACTCATCCCTTCATTCAGCAAATAGGAGTTAGGGAAACAGCGGTGAATAAAATAAGGTAGGGTCCTCAGCACATGGAGTTTACATGCTGGAGAGAAGAGACATGGTTAGTGATAAATGCCATAGAGAGCAACAGAGCAGGAAAGGAAATATAGAGCACTGGGGCAGAAGGTGGTGCAACTTTACGGGAAGGTCAGGGAAGACCTCACCAAGGGTGATGCTTGAGCCCAGACCCTAGCAGTGGCCTTAGGTGAGGAAAGAGCCTATCAGGCCAAGGGGTAGGGAGTGCTAAGGCACGCTTCAGGAGAGAGAAACACGTAAGAGACAGACTCCTATTCCAGTGAAAGTTGCTGTCGAGGAATAAATTCAAAAATTTGAGTTTTCTTGTTAAAAAATCCAGGCAAAAGGGTTTTGGTCATCAGGGGAAACCTCCAGGACCCATCCCAGGGACCATCCTCAAGGGGTTCTCTGTTTGGGCGTCAGTGGTTCTTGGTGGCCCCTCCTCTGTGTCCTCCTCTAGGCTGCGGGGTGCTGGGCCTGCGGTCTCCACTTCCTGTGTCCTCCAGAAGTTCCCGGGAGTGATATTCACCTGGTCCATGTGGATGATGTGTGTCTCTGTCTTCACCATCCGGCCTGAGGAACACATGGGTAAGAAGTGACTCTTGCAGCTGGAGGGGACATGCCTGCAGCTTCTCTGGGGAAAGGAGTTGCTTCTCTAGGGAGGTTCTGTTGTCCTCGAAAAGCAAAAGGTGTTGGTAGGTGATGGAGTCTTCCTCTTGCCCGTCTCCTCTGGTGCACGAGCTTGCCCTGGGCATCGGTCATTCCTGCCAAAGGAGCAAACCAAAGAGACCCTGCTTTTGCCCTTGACAAAAGGTGCCTTTGGATTTTAACCGTACGACCTGCTGCAGCTAAGCTGAACTCAATCAAGATCGACTTTGAATGATAAGGCATCAACAAGTCAAAAATAAGGCCAAACTTTTTTTTGTCATCATGTGAACCTGACTTGACTTTTCCCACAAAATGTCGATGGGACTTGATAGTAGCCCTAACCTTGTGATTTGGGGCTTTTGAGATCTTTGTGAGAGGAGGGGTTCGTGGGGCCCCCACGTTTTCCGGGGCATGTGGCTTCCTCGGATGGACCCAAAGCCTGACTGTGGGTTCTTTGTCATTCAGTGGCTGCAGGGAGCTGCCAGTTTCATGGCAGGCATCCCAAAACCAGGTTCAAGGTAGAAGGGGAGCCTGTGGCCATGAGGTGCCCCCAGGTGCCATACTGGGACTCTACCACCACCCACGTCAACGTGACATGGCGTAGAAACAGCTCCACCACGATGGTCCCAGGAGAGGAAGAGCTGCGAGTGTGGGTCCAGGACGGAGGCCTCTGGATTGTGCCAGCCTCGCGGGGGGACTCTGGCACCTACATCTGCACTGTCAGGTCAGCCCCTCTGGGATGAGGGTGGGAAGGGGGGCCCTTGCGGAATGGATGCTTGCATGGCGTTTCTGTGACAACCTGGATTTCAAAACCCAGCGCACAGGTGGGAACACACCTTACGTCCGCTTCACTGTCACTGAAATACCTCCTACCTGAGAGCCTGTCCGCAGATGTCCTCATGGCGCCCTCTCTCCCTTCACTTGAAGTCTCTGCTCAAGTGTCACCTCTATGGAGAGGACGTCCCTGGCCACTTTATCTAAAGCAGGTCTCCTGTCACTCTCCCCTTACCCTGTGCTCATTTTTCCTCATCTGTCACACGTGTATGTGTTTTATGTACTTAGGGTTTGTCTACCCTGTTAGAACGTAAACTCCGGAGGACAGGGACTTGGTTTGTTTTGTTCACTGCTGAATCCACAAGGACCCAAGAAATAGATGTAGGACACTGAGTAGAACTGGAGACCCGGGTGAGACTTTAGTAAGAAGTTAATCCAACTGCTTATTGCACACCTGGGGGAACCAAGCTCACTCACAAAGTTCTCCCAGGTGGTGGGTGTGGAGGTGAGGCTGGAACCCACAGCTCCTGACCTGGGGCGTGGTCCACTTCCTCATTGCCCTGTTGCTTTTTTTCCCCTTTAATTGTGGTAACATAAGCATAACATAAAATTTACCATTTTAACCCTTTTTAAGTGTACCATTCAGTTGTGTTAAGTACATTCACATGGTTTGTGTGACCATCACCACCATCCAGCTCCAGAACTCTTTTCATCTTCCCAAAGCTGAAACTCTGTCCCCACTGAACAACTCAGTTTCCCCTCCCCATCAGCTCCTGGCAACCCCCATTCTACCTTTATTCTGTCTCGATGAATTTGACTATTCCAAGTACCTCATATTCCAAGTACCACAGTATTTGTCCTTTCGTGACTGGCTTATTTCGCTCAGCACAATGTCTTCAAGGTTCATCCATGTTGTAGCAGGTGTCAAAATGTCCTTCCTTTTTAAGGCTGAATAATATTCTGTTATAGGTACAGTTGACCCTTGAACAACACGGGGGTGAGGGGCCCCAACCCCTAAAGTCAACAGTCTGCGTATAACTTACAGTCAGCCTTCAGTATCCACGGCTCCTCAGTTTTGCCTCCATGGATCCACCCAACATGGATTGTGTGATACTGTAGTATTTGCTATCGAAAAAAAATGTGTGTACAAGTGGACCACACAGTTCAAACCTGTGTTGTTCAACGGTCAACTGTACATACCATATTTCATTTCTCCATTTATCCATCAAGGGACACTTAGGCTGCTTCTGCCTTTTGGTTGTTGTGAATAATGCAGTTTGTACATGGTTGTACAAAAATCTGAGTCCCCGATTTCAATTCTTTTGAGTATATACCCAGAAATGGAATTGGTGGATCGTATGGTAATTCTATATTTAATTTTGAGGAACTTATATTGTTTTCCACAGTGGCCAGACCATTTTACATTCCCTCCAGCAATGTACAAGGGTTCTAGTTTCTCAACATCCTTACCAACACTTATTATTTTCTGTTTTTTAATAGCCATTCTGATGGGGCTGAAGTGCTATATCACCGTGATTTTTTTTTTAACATCTTTATTGGAGTATAATTGCTTTACAATGTTGTGTTAGTTTCTGCTGTCTAACAAAGTGAATCAGCTATATGTATACATATATCCCCATACCCCCTCCCTCTAGGTGGTCACAAAGCACCGAGCTGATCTCCCTGTGCTATGCGGCTGTTTCCCACTAGCTACCTATTTTACATTTGGTAGCATCACTGTGATTTTGATTTGCATTTCCCTAATGATTAGTGACCTTGAGCACCTTTCCATGTGCTTTACTGGCCATCTGTGTATCTTTTTTGGAGAAATGTCTATTCAAGTCGTTTGCCCACTTTAAAATCAAGTCGCTTGTTTATTTGCTTTTGAGTTGTAGGAATTCCTTATGTATCCTGGATATCAATGCCTTACCAGATATATGACGTGCAAATATTTTCTTGCATTCCACGGGTTGCCTTTTCACTCTGCTGATAATATCCTTTGATGGACAAAAGTTTTAAATTTTGTTGAAGTTCAATTTATCTAATTTTTCTTTGGTTGCCTGTGCTTTTCATGTCGTAGCCAAGAAATCATGTCTAATGCCATGAAGCTTACCCTCTGTGTTTTCTTCTAAACATTTTTATAGTTTTGGCTCTTATGTTTTGGTCTTTGATCCATTTTGAGTTAAATTTTATATACGGGTAAGTTCATGGGCCAACTTCATTCTTTTGCATGTGGCTAACCAGTTTTCCTAAGATCTTTCATTGAAAAGACTGTCCTTTCCCCATTGAATGGTCTAGACATACCTTGCTGCTTCTTGAAGGAGAAAGTCGTAGGCCTAGTGTTGGCAGCCTTAAACATTTCCTGAGTTAGTTTTTTTTTTTTTTTTTTGCGGTACGCGGGCCTCTCACTGCTGTGGCCTCTCCCGTTGCGGAGCACAGGCTCCGGACGTGCAGGCTCAGCGGCCATGGCTCACGGGCCCAGTCGCTCCGCGGCATGTGGGATCTTCCCGGACCAGGGCTCGAACCTGTGTTCCCTGCATCGGCAGGCGGACTTTTAACCACTGTGCCACCAGAGAAGTCCCTGGATATCTGGTTTTACAATAGCTATAAATGCATAATTTTTCTTTCCTTTTTAGTGTCAAAAATTCTAACGTTTTTCTAAGGGACGCTATGAGGAAAACGTAATAGCGTGGTAGAAATAGGATGGAATTTGGAGTCAGAATGATATGGATGTGAATCTTAGTCCCTCATTTGCTACCTGGTAGGACCTTGGTCTTATTATTTGATACTTATGGGCCTCAGTTTTCTCCTTTGTAAAGAGGTTTGTTGGGAGGGTTCTGTGAAATCACAGCATACGAAGCATAGAGTGTGGGGAGCACCACTGTAGGTGTCAATATGCACATGGAAATGGCCTTTCTTTCCCCAGATGCAAGACTTATTTGCACTGAAGTGATAACATGCAAAAGTTAGGGAGATGTGAGCTGAGTCACATTTGCCTTAAAGTTTGTTTTTATACGTGATTAAAAGATTTGTGCTTAATACCTTATTTTGTTTTGTATTCTCGTAGGAAAAAGAGATCAGAGATTGAGAGGCCAGGGAAACCCGATGTGGGTTAATCTTTTGTAGCTCATGGGAGAGTTTCCCTGGCTGACCTCTAAAACTCTCTTCCAGCTTCGGGATTCGGGTCTAATAGAGCAAGAATCACCAGCAGCTGCCATAATGCCCTTTGGCATTTACAGTCACAGGGCATAAAACGGCTCTGCTCCTGTGCTGTTTATAATTTTGTGACTTAGAACCCGCATAGCTGTTCTGTTCATCAGGGTGGGCAAGGTGATGCTGCTGGGCCGCGCAGCCCCCAAGTCTCAGTGCCAGGACCTGTAACCCCACCGTCTGCTCTGGATGGGGGACAGGACATATCTGGTGGATGGCACAAATGACAACCACCTCTTTGCTGTGGGGCTGCCACACTACATGGGGAATACGAGTGGTGATCAAATGATTTCCCCACCCATCTTTCTTTTGAGTTATTTCCATGGGGCGGGGGGGGGGGGCTGGGGTCTGTTGCCCAGGGGGGGATGACCAGATCAGTAACGCGAACAGGTTTGTAACTCTCAATATGTCTCGTAAGCTTGGTGTCTGGATGTAATGCCCTGATTTACAGGTTTTCCCACAGCCCTACTGGCTTCTAACCTTGGTTTGACGTCTTAGAGGCTCTATAGCCTTAGGAATTTACTTACTTTCTGCACACCTAATTTTCCTCATGTAAAAGTGATTCAGTAGTATCACAGGGTTGGAGGATACATGAAATGATGTATCGCAGAGCACAGAGCCTGGCAGGCCCTCCTCCCCAGGAGCTGCTGGGAGGGCTATTTTCAGGTGTGCTCCGTTCTTCAGACTCGCCCCATTAGCCCTCATTAGCATTTCTGCGATTTACAGTGAGATTATGCATTCTTCAAGGCGATAGCTGTCTGCATTTCTTCATGCGTAAAATGTTTTTCATCTTTTTCCTTTCTTCAACTAGATAGGAAGTAGAATATAGATATTGGCATATATTATATATTTGAATTAATTTCTTCTTGCTTTCGGGTAGTAAGCATTTATCACTTACTACTTTCACATATAATTTTCACATTTTGTTCCTTCTTTGGGTACAGAAGTTTTTTACATTTTGCTGTACCCCTCCCTCCCAACCCCATAAAACACACATGCTCATTGTCTGTGTTGATGTCCAGTGTTTCTTAGGTAGGTCACCAGCAGCTTAGCTGAGCTAATTATATCTTTATGTTTTTCTACTTAAAAAAAATTGTTTGAATGAATATCCTCGGTCCTTCCCTCCGCATCGTCTGTGTTTCTGTCAATGTTTTGCCTCTGTCCTTTCCCCAGTTCTAGCGTCTTGATAGAATGATGATATTGCAATTATAGTTAGACCCACCAAAAAAATAAATAAAAACCAAACAAACAAATTTACCAAGTTAATTTCCCCTGTGCAGTATTGCAAAAATCATTTCTAGATCTTATACAAAGTGCTCAGCAGTTTTCTGAAATTTGACTTCAGTTGATGATAAATGATTTCCAGGAGAAGTAAAGAGGATTTTCTTTATATGGAAACAGTGGCTCTTAGGAAACAATATCTCCATCTAGATAAGGTTGCCTGGGCCAGGAATTTGGAGCATACTGGGGCTGTGATCAAGAACCTCTCCCGGAACCTGGAAGGGTTTAGGCTCCCTTGAAGAGGACTTGAGGGTTTTTTACTGGCCCTCAATGGTCTTGAAATCAGGCTTGTGGGAGGGTCCTTTCTGGGAACATGCAGAATATATCACCATTTCTGTATGACAATTATGATGTGTTTTTTTTTTTTTTTTTTTTTTTTTTGTGCTCCAAAGATTCAAAAGGACAAGGGACAAAAGTACTGCAATACAAATGAGGAAAATACAGAATGCAGAATTTAATGAGATTGGGGAATTATTCTTAATTTCATTTAGTTTTATTTTCATTTTGCCTTGCCATTTATTATTCCTTTTTTTTCCCTTTTAAATCAGAAATGCCTCTTACTGTGATGAAATGTCCGTTGAGCTCAGGGTTTTTGAGAAGACAGAAGCCTCCCTGCCTCTCATCTCCTACCCGCAAATTATAACCTTGTCAGCCTCTGGGTTATTAGTTTGTCCTGATCTGAGTGAATTCATCGGGAACAAGAATGACATGAAGATTCGATGGTACAAGGTACACCTTTAAGAATTGCCATTTAATGAAAAGGTGTTTGATGAGCCATAGGAAAGATATAAAATACTCATTTGAAGACAATATGTTCACTTATATATTTCTATTTTTTTAAACCAGTGATTTTAAAAAGGGCCATGATTAATATACTCTATTAGTCTTGATAGGGCTTAGGTAAGTGTCCTCAGATGGTGATTTGAAAAGACAGAGTGAAAATGAATGCAGAATAAATAACAGCTGAAGAAAATAGCTTTTTACTCTGTTGTTTGTCTATAGAAATTTTTAGAAAGAACTATTTAACAACTTGATACACATGTTGATAGAGTTTTTTGAAAGCACGTAAAAATCAACCTTTGAGTTAAAGGAGTAAATATAAACACAATTTCGTGTCTTGACTGGCTGAATAAATATCTACTATCATTGGCTCCCTTGTTTAGACCAGGTGTGGGCAAATGACAGCCAGGGCCAAAAACTGAGCTGCCACCCATTTTTGTATGTTCACCAGCTTAGTTTTCACTTGTTTAAATGGTCAAAAAAAAAAGAATAATATTTCATGACCTGTGAAAGTGATATAAAACTCAAATCTCGGTGTCTCTAAGTAATGTTGTACTGGGACACGCTCATTTATTTCTGTGTTTTTGTGAGGCAACGGCAGAGTTGAGTAGTTGAACAGAGGCCACGTGGACCGTAGGCCTAAAATATTTACTCTCTGGCCCTTTACAGAAAAAGTTGCTGACTCCTGATATACACCATAGATTGATACTGAAAAGTACAGTTATTTGTTTAATCAAAAAATAGGTTGACCAGTTGACTGGTATTCTAACTACAAGATATCTATAGGATGTCAATTTAATATTAGGAATTTTTCAATGATTTTCGGAGAAAGTAAACAGCCAGCTCCTAGGAGTTCACCTGCCCAATTATGGAGCTCTTGGTTTTGTAAGAGCATAAAAAGGTCAAGTGAGGGGTTTTACCGTAGAGGAAGGAGCACAGGCTCTGGGGTTGACCAGTCTGGGTTGGAAACCCTGCTTCCTCACTGACCTTTTGCATAGCCTTGGTCAGTTATTTTACCTCTTAAACCTGTTCCCTCTGCAAGACGGCAGTTCGTCACCGCCACTGCCTGAGATTGTTTTGAGATTAAATGGAGCACAGTGTGTGAAGCACCTCGTGCAGTGCTTGATATGGTCCTCAATAAATTCGGGTGGACAAGGGTATCATGGTGGCGCTTAATAATAATATTTGTTCCTGTCCTAAGAATGCTAATCATTACTGAGCACGTTCTGTGTACAAGTCTGTTCTAGACTCCCTGACATGAACCCAGCGCAGTAGGGGTTGTTAATATCTCCATTTTACAGATTAGGAAACAGAGACCGGAAATGTAAGGAATGTGCTGAAGGTCATGCAGCTGGTAGAGGGTGAAGCCAAACCTCTGACCCCCGAGGCCAGAACCCACACATCCCTGCCACATGGGGGAGACCTGGGGGCTCGTAGGCCCTGGAATAATTGTGCTGCTGGGCCCTGTTTGGCTTTTTTCATATTTGATCACTCATGTTGGGAACAATGAAATCTCTTTCTTTAATTGGATACATTGTACAATTAGACTTCATGAGCTATGTGGTTGACAAACTATTCCAGTTTTGCCTGGGTTCTCATTCAGAAAAAGTCTCTGAAATGACTCAAGGTTATATATGACTATTGCAATCATCATTTTTTTTAAAGGCATTTCTTTTTTAAAAAATTAACTTATTTATTCATTTTTGGCTGTGTTGGGTCCTCATTGCTGCGCACGGGCTTTCTCTAGTTGCGGCGAGCAGGGGCTACTCTTCATTGCAGTGCGTGGGCTCCTCATTGTGGTGGCTTCTCTTGTTGCGGAGCATGGGAGCTAGGTGCGTGGGCCTCAGTAGTTGTGGCACACGGGCTCAGTAGTTGTGGCACACAGGCCCAGCTGCTCCATGGCATGTGGGATCTTCCCAGACCAGGGATCAAACCTGTGTCCCCTGTATTGGCAGGCGGGCTCTCAATCACTGTGCCATTAGGGAAGCCTCGCAATCATCATGGTTTTGAAAGAGATGTTCCTGAGAACATTTTGTGCTCGTGAGGGTGTGTTCTCTGTTACTGGAGACTTCCCTCTTGAGGGTCTGCTCTGTAGAATGCACAGTACCTTTTGTCCATACGGGAAGTGTGGCCTCATGTCTCACATTTATTTTTTTATTATTATTTTTTAAAATAAATTTGGTTTTGGCTACGTTGGTTCTTTGTTGCTGTGCTCAGGCTTTCTCTAGTTGCGGCGAGCAGGGGCTACTCTTCGTTGCGGTGCGTGGGCTTCTCATTGTGGTGGCTTCTCTTGTTGTGGAGCATGGGCTCTAGGCACATGGGCTTCAGTAGTTGTGGCTCGTGGGCTCTAGAGCACAGGCTCAGTAGTTGTGGCGCACGGCCTTAGTTGCTCCACGGCATGTGGGATCTTCCCAGACCAGGACTCAAACCCGTGTCCCATGCACTGGCAGGCAGATTCCTAACCACTGTGCCACCAGGTAAGCCCCACATTTATTTTCGTCTTACAAATTTTTCTCTGTCTCTACTGACTCCTAAAATTGAGATGATTTTTAAAGTGATTACTTCAATATCAACTCTTCTGAGCATTGTTCTCCAAGTTGCCATGACTACGTCATAACACCCCTTTCTGGATGTTTCCCAAGCACTCTTTTCTGGATGTTTCTATAGGCAGCTGTTATGCCATAAATTTATTTATATTTTAATCGCCTACTTTGTCAAAGAAGATAGTTTCTTTTTTTTCCCATTGTGCCAAAGCAAATGTGCTTTAAACATTCTGGTTAAACAAATCCAGCCATCCCGTGTTATATGCTAACAAACTCCCCCTCCTAAAAATACGGTTAAAAGCATGTCCCAAAGGGCAATATTTGCAAAGTAAATATCAGAGCGATTCTTGGATTGCAGATTCAACAGTGACGGATAATACCAATGCTGTTCATAGTTTTTGAGATGTCAATTAAGATATAGCGTAACTTTGAAAAACATTTTCTCTTAAGGATTCTGTCCCTTTGGATCAAGACAATGAGAAATTTCTAAGTGTGAGGGGAACTCGTTTACTGGTAAACAATGTGTCTCTGGAGGATGCGGGCTATTATCGGTGCGCCATGACGTTTGCCCACAGAGGCAGGCAATACAACATCACCAGGAATATCAAACTCCGTGTTAAGCGTGAGTACTTGCCATCAAGGTACCTCTGCACCCTGGTTCAGCAACAAGCATGCAAGGAAGAAATTAGGGTCCTCGTAGAATTCTTTGAATGTCTTTGGTATGAAAGGAAAGCAGATATGGCAGCTCTCTAAGCATCAGGCTTCTAAGATGTGTAGGACACTTGGAAAGAGAGGAAGCAGGGTGTTTTTATGAGGAATGGTGAATCCCTGGGTAGTTGACAGGGTTCCGAGTCTGAGGCTAAAACATGCACCACTAGAGGGAGCCAGACAGCGGTTCTCTTGGAAGGTCTCTTTGCGAGGTCCCCTTGGAAGGCTTGCACCTCCAGGGCCAGCTATCAGGACACGGTTGCCGTAACTTTGTGTATAATTCTAGGATACTAGGATTTTATTGGATTTTTCAGTGAGAAGGCTATGCGTTGGCATATGTGGTGAAAATTGCCCTTTTCTGGTCTTTCCCAAGCAGGTCTAGTTACCCTTGAAACCAGGATTTTAAATAGTGAGGGATCTCATTGGTTTAAATGAGTTCTACCTGAAAATAATGTTGTGAACAGTACTGATTAGTATGTCAAGTTTATCCCCTCTTTCCTCCATGCCTCCTACGTGTGGGACATCAAGCTTGGTGCAAAGGGCACACAAGTGATGCAGTTCTGGCCCCTGCCCTGGAAACTATGGCGCTTTTCTTTGTTTTATACACTGAGTAACTACACAACTGGAGTCTTTTAAGGGCGTTTCAGAGAGCATTGGAACTATATTAAGGTTACATAATTGGTCTGTGAGGGGAAAGACTTTTCTCCCAGAGAATCCAGATTCAGTTTTACCACAGGGAAAAGCGTGTCTCCCATGAATGGAAATCTCTAGATTATTTTCTTTTAACGTCTTGTGAAGATTCATTCACATCAACCCCTTGCTCCTGCACAGCGGGGATCCCTGAGAATCCCGTGACTTTGAAGGGGCCCCGAATTATCCTGTTCATGTGATACTGCACAGGAACACTAGGGGGCGCCAACCTACATATAATCCTGTGTCCGGACCACACTGTGTCTCAGCCGTTCTCAAAGGGTGGTCCTCGGCCAGCGGCAGCGGCGGCGGTGGCGGCATCATCTGGGTATTCATCAGACCTGGAAAATCTCAGGCCCCATCCCAGACCTACTGAATCAGAAACGATTAGCAGTCTGTGTTTAACACTCCCACCACCCCCGTGTCGGTGATGCTGATGCAGCCTGGAATTGGGACCCATGGATGTATTAACGTCTCGTCCTTGGGGCGTCCTTCTTTCTCTGCTTCCAGCCTCTGTGCAGCAGCCCTGTGACCCTGAGGGGAGGGAAAATCTCCCGGTCATGGTGGAGAAGCGGCTGCTCCCCGGGCTCTCCTGGGATGCTGCATAATGCTTACTCCTGTTAGGGTTTCAAATGCTCTTTAGTGGAATAGGTGGGGATGGAGCAGAGCTCTTCGTCCACCCCCATAAACTGTCCTTTCTGCTCCAGTTCAGATGCCCAGTTTCTTCCAGCTGCTGGGGGACCTGCCTCTCAGGGAGCTGGGTTCCAATCCGCGCCCCACCCCCCCACCCCCGCCACCAAGGGTTAAT